>NC_092213.1:4916372-4982981 GCF_043381705.1 Parasteatoda tepidariorum
CGTAAATACGAATCATGATGCGTAATTTTTAGATTGCATAAATAAGAATTATGATGCATAATTTTTAGAATGCGTGAATGCGAATCCCAATGCCTTATTTTAAAATCACGTATAAATACGAAAATCAATGTTTGTTATTATAAACGGCATGAGCAAATCAAGACATTGAATTTTAAGCTTGCGTGAATCGCTACATAGGTTTTTAAAAAGGCGTAAATACGAATCACAATATCGAATTTTTAAATCTCGTAAATAATAATCGCAATGTACAATATTCAAATCGCGTGAATAAGAATCGCAGCACGCAAATATGAAAAGCTATGTTTGATATTAAAATCGTGTGAATAAGAATCGAGATATTAGCAGATTCCAGACTTGGGACATCTAAAAGGCTTGTCAGAAGCAGAGTTGTTTGAACTACAAAAATGGGATCATCTGGAGGGCGGGTAAAAAATTTGGAAAATCTTATCTGCTGCGTGAAAAAAGGGGAGAAAATAGCAAAAATAAGTAAAAATGAGAAAGGATTGGTAGCTATGTAGTTTGAATTTTCTGTTTCTCCTTGAAAATCGGTGAATTTTCTGAAAAAGCGGAATATTTATAAAAAGTGAAATTTTTAGAAAATCAGAATTTTTGATAAAAAAGCTGAAATTCTAGAGATAAAAGTGAAAAAAGCGGAAATCCGCTAAAAAGCGGAAAAATCTCATCCCTGAATAGAGCATTTGTGGTCCTACTTGGAAAACCAAATTCGTGCTGCCAGGCTAACCCCTCGCAATGTGAGGGAATTGCAGGACCAGTTGGTGAGGGCTTGGAACCAGATACCTCAAACTATCTATCAGCACCTTGTGGAATCAATGCCACGGCGGGTGCTAGCAGTTTTGAGGGCTAAAGGTGGTCTTACATGTTATTAGCAGGGTGGTCATAAAGTAATGGCTCTTCGGTGTATATTGTTATTACATAGTATAGCCATACAAACGTACATAGTATGTACAAGTGTTCGTACAATGTATAAATTGTGTGTACATACATACATATTTAAGTTGTTTGTCTACTCTAACGCCTAGATAATTCTTCTCGGCAAGATTATATATATAGTTTAAAATCATCGCATTGATTTAATTGCAAGACATATAAACTATGGCTTTTTTATTTTCTTTGGCGACAGAGCTTCGAAAAACAACGTTAAAGAATAGAGGTTATGAAACGTTTGCAGCTTTACACTCGGCGTACATACATATCGGAGTCTCTCAAATATTAGTACGCCGTGGTTCTACATTTCTAGTGGTTTGTAACCCTTGTTAAATTAGTGTTGCCAGATTGGCCACAGTGCACCAGAAAGTGTTAAAAAGAATTAAGAAAATTCGTTAATCCGATTATGCATTATGTCGAGAAGATTCGGTCCCCCTGACCCTCAACACAATTGACAAAAAAAGTGTAAGAATATAACACTAACTATAAAGAATTCCAACAAAAGAATGCTTTCACCTGACCATCATTTCTTATTAAAATAATAAATCAAACTTATGAAGAAAAAATTTTTTTTACATTAAGTATTTTTACATACAGAGTGGTGGAACTTAACTTAAAAAAGAGACAGTGCATTCGGTAAGTGGGTAGCTCGAACAATCAATCACATTTGGCGACAAAGAATGGCTTTTTATGACAAGCTGAATCACTCCCTATAAGCTGTGACAAGAATTATCCCCTTCTCACGTTTTTCACGAAAGATTCGATAAAAAAAAAATGGCAAAATTTAACTAGCTATATGAGATGAACTCAACTCCTCTTCTGACAACTTTTTTATTTTCATTTTTTTTATTTCCTTCCCTTCAATGTTGCCAAATGAAAGATGTAAAAAAAGCGAAGAATAATAAAACGGCAAATCCTAACCCTAGGGTCATCTGCTAGTGACAGGCCTGCTCGTCAAGCCAAGTTCTGAACTATACATTTGAAAAAATATGGGATGAACTTTGGAATGCTTTGGATGATACTTCCGACATTTTTCGAAAATAAAAATTATGAAAGAAAAACTCAGAGGAGTTTTAAGAAACCGTATCTTTAAAAAATTGTTGCCCGACCTCCCTGAAAAAGCCTCGTTCTTTCTATGACATAGAACGAAAAAAAATTTTTTAGAATGAAAAGCCTTTCGTACAAAAAGGATCGAATTTCCTCATAAAGCATTCTTCTACAAGAATTAATCAAATTATAGAAAGGAGAGATTGCATGTCAAAAAAGGTACTTAATTGCAAAAAATGTATACTTGTGAAGTTTAGTCTTAGTTTATTTTTTTAATAATTCTAAAATGGCGGAATTTTTCATTTATTAATTGAATTTTAATCTAAAAGGATAGAATCCCTTAATAAAATACATTTTTTATTAGAATTAATCAAAACATATTGAGAAAGAGAGAATTTATAAATCCACATCCAGAATCTTCCTCCTCATATTGAAATTTAAGCATTTGATTTTGATTAATCAAAACGAAATTTAAACATTTGCTTTTGATTGAAATAGGGCATAATAATGTAATATAAATGTTTGGTAAATAAGTTCAATCCTATACTGTATTATGTCATTTTTCTTTTAATTCATAACATTATTATGTAAAATTTGAAATCTCATTTCAGAATTAGCTTGAGCTATTTAAAAATAAACTTCAACTAAAACAATATTTTTTGAGCAAACGATTTTATAAGTAGAACTTTCAGAGTTGTTTCTTCACAATCCAATTTAAACATTTGATTTCAGTGATATAAAAATAAAGCATAATAATCCTAAATAAAGTCGGGGCATAAGTTCAATCAATGTGTACTGTACGAAAGCAGTGCATTTTTTAGAATTAACATGAGATTTTTAAAAAGAAATTACAACTAAAATACTATTTTTTGAGGAATCCATTTCATAAATGATTCATTTTTAGAATCGTTTTCTTGTAACTAAATTTAAATAATGGGTTTTCATTGAATAAAAAAATGGCATGACAATCAAAAATAAATGCATGGAGCATACATTTAATCCTCAGTTGCGTAAAAGCGAAAATTAATTTCAATAATAATTCAGAATTAAATCGAACTATTCTAAAAGGGAACTCTCATATTCCAGTGTAAATCATCGTTATTTTGATGGCGTGTTGAAGATAGCGTAGTCAGTCTGCAGACAGTGAATGTCATGCTCCAGTCGAAGGACAGTACCTGGCAATGACAGTTTTATGATCTCAAATCTCTCATCTTCTCGCCAAACAAGTGATTCACTTCCCAAACTTTATGTCAAACCATTTCGTAAGTTTGAATTTCCGTGTTTCACAAACACAGTTTACTTCGCAAATGCAACGCTGGAAAAGAAAACAGACAAAACTAATATTTGCTAAGCTTGGAGGACTCAGCGTAAATAGTTAATGCGCATTTCAGCGACATAAATTTTGGCGATTGCTTCATGAATACATAAATATATGTTATAATTTACAAGAAACAGTTGCTGAAGAAAATTAAGAGCCCATTAAAGTTAATCTTAATAATATAGTTTTTATGAGAAATCTTTACGGCATCTTGGTTATATAATTAAGCTAAAGACAACAAATGTAATTTTCAAATGTCTGCAAATATGAAGAAATAATGTTTGACACTAGACAACAAGACACGTATTGAGAAGAAATTTCCATAAACAAAGCGCGCGAAATGGTCTTTCTTCAGAAAAAGCAATTTCCTCTAATAGGAAGAGGGGGAACAAAGGGAAACGTAAGAACCAAAGTATCAGAGTATACTCTCGATATCTCAATTTCGAGATAATATGAGCTTTCCAGATAACAAGTTCAGAACTAAATATGTTCTAAAAAATAGAAAAAATATGTTCAAAAAAGTACAAAAATATATTCCAAAATATTACTTTTAAAAGAAGAGTCTTGAAACATAAGAATGACTACTATTAAATATGTATGCGCCGCTGGTCGCGGGTTCGAATCCTGCTCAGGATATGGATGCTTCTTTCTCTCTCTCTATTCTATGTCCTTTCTCCTCCTTTGTGTGTGAATGTGATCCGCCCTATAAACGAGTTTGTGGTTGTGTGAAGTAGTGCGACGCTGCTCCACCGCCGTGGCTTCGCCACAGGTGCCCACTGGGTAACGAGAAGAGAGTAGCAGTTCTGGTATTTCTGTGGCCAATGGGACAATCCCCAAGAGCGCGGCATTAGAAAAAAAAAATTATGTAATGATAGTTGGCTATAAGTCTAAATACAACAATGATAATTATAGTTTTAAAAGTAAGACAAAAATAATTGGTTTACAATGAACTTACACTGTGATTTTTGATTTAAAAGAATTAATTTTCTATTTCGAAACACATTCGACACTGGCAAGGTTTTGAGAAGAAACCCTTTGACACAGGAATTCAAATTAACATTAAGTGGATAGGTATTGCCAAAATGAAGAAAAATTTTTTTTCTTTTGACGTAACAAGGTTTTCGAGATATCGAGGTTCGATAAATCTAGAGAGTACTGTATCTTAATGTGTTCTTTTAAATTATTCTATGTTCTGTAATAAATTTATTCACCTACGAAAGCTTTACATGTGAACACTTAAAAAAGAAGTTTTATTGATTGATTTAAAAGCTGAGTAAAGAATAAATTTAAAAAAATAACAATAAAAAATTTTGATGTATCAAGAGTCTTGGCATTAATTACATTTGTCAATAAGTTCATACACTTTGCCATCAATTTTGGGCCACTCATAAATGCTGTGCACAAAATGCTAGATAACTTTTCTTCGAATAATCGAATTTTCACGAACCAAGTACTGGTTCAAAGGAGTGGTCTAAATTATGTTAATTATTCAGTGCAGACAATATTTTTATTTATGAAATCAGGAAAGAAACTTTCTCTGAACTTGCATTTTTTTGACGGATTTTTGACCATAAAAATACAGGGGGGAGGGGCAATCTGGAAAAACTCTATTCTTTCCTGAAGTGACCCCTGATATTACTTTCATGCTTCAGAAAATTACTTGTGAGAGTTTCAAGAATATAAATACAGGGTGCGATAAATTTATGTTAAATGATAAATTGTCCCGCAGTGGACTGATCGTTAAGACACGGCTCCCAGTAGAACATGGTTGCTGTCAGACTGCATGTGAAGTCACTAGCGTCAGTCTACGGCGGGACCGAGGGTGTGCGGTATTGGTACTCGTTAAACTGTTCAACCTTAAAGTGCTTGACTTCGAGAGCAGCAGGTCGTTGGACTTACGAAGCGGGGGGGGGNGGGGGGGGGGGGGGGTATTCCACCTGCAGTGGAACAAAATTGAGATGGCATGTCTTCGGATCATCATCAGGGATGTTTCTTAAACCGTCGCCAATAGCCCATTGTGCAGCTCTAGTGCGACGTAAGTAAATTACAACTACAACAACAAACGATAAATTAATATCGAGGCCCTTTTGTAAAAATATGTACCACATTTAAAATTACTCCCCCCCCTCTCTTATTTAAAAATGATCATTTTTTTTATCGAAATAAAACTTTCAATTTTAAATAAAAAATTAGCATCTTTTTTATGAAAACATTCTCAATTACACGTACCTAAAAAAATTTCAACAGTTAAATCAAAATCTCTCTCTCTTTTTTTTTTTTTTTTTAATAACTTCTCTACCATTGTTCAATCTCTTCAATCTTCCACCATCTTAACTTACCAGAAAATCAAAGTAGCAAAAAGAAGTGATAAGATCTTGACTGGGAAATGATAAACGGTAGCTGTGTGAGGGAGAGGCATGCATAATGTGGTGAGCACTATAAAGTGGACCACCCCCTGCGTCATCCCTTAAGTAGTCAATTGACCTCCCTTCAGGTAGATGCCAGGAAAGGAATGAAAAATGGGGGTGGGAAAATCACATTTTTAAAGATTAAATTTTTTTTTTGCAAAAAGAACGCTTGGCAGATTCTTCAGTATTTTCGGTTCTGGTTCACTTAAGCATTGTGGGAGCATTACCCATCCTCTCTCAATATCAAGTTTAACAGGGGATATTTCAATATATCTTCTGTAATCGATATTTTTCATTATTTCAGCATACTATTAAGTTAAACTGACATATTATATAACATTAGAGAGCCATAATGCACTTGCATTAGAGAGCCAACGTAGTAATGACAACTGGGTACTTGCACTTCACCAAGAAGATCGCAATACTCCAGCTGATCGCTTATAAGCAAAATGGCGAGTTAAAGTTGAGCTGAGTTTCTCCACATAAGTCAGAATGTTGATTAAATACAACGCCGTATCGCCCTCATCGAAATTGCATGAATATAATTTTTTCTCGTCTACCTCTTTTACTTAACTTAGATTTATTATTTGTTTATGCATTTTATTATAACCGTGATAGATCTCTTATTATGAACTAGCTGTTCATGCACATTTGAAATAGCATTTTTATTTATTTAAGTTATATTTACGTTAATTATACACTCTCTTTTCATTACTATATAAAATTTCATTCAATAAAGTCTACCCTTCATAAAGTCTAAATAAATAGCTATTTTAATGTACTTTAATGATTTTCTGAATAACTTGTAAAATTTACCAAGTGAGTCACTCAATTTTATTTTAGAACAGTTGATAAAAAAAAATCAGCTTTATAAATAATGAACAGAAATATATGGAATTTGTCATCATCAAATTTAATTATAACTTGTTTTCTAAAATACCCACTGAATATTTTTAATAGCAATATAAAGTTAATGTGGTTAAATGCCCAATTTCCTTAACGATAAAAACTAATAGCTTGAATAAATAAATCGGAAAAATAGAAAGGGATTCCGGATGAAAAAGTTTTCATAACTTTCCCTCCTATCCCCCCAACCAATTAGGGGTGAGCTAACAACTGATGTTCGGTGATCGTTGAGGCATGAAAATATGACGGGGAGAATTCTTATTTACACACCTTTTAGCTTTGCGGTAGAAACACAAGTCAACAGGTGCAATGGAATAATAATGTTCCTCATGACATAGGGTGGTGGGTTTTTTTCACGGGTACAGTGAATGGCATTAAAGATTATGGTATTAGAATATATTGAATGTAAAAGTCTTGATATTTCGTTAAGCATTCATGGCAACAAAAGTTCGAAGCGAATTTTGTTAAATGTTTTGAACTTGATCTTACTATGAGTATTAAAAGTGAACATTTTCGAAGGCTCAGTCGTAATATGAAAGTATGCTTTTTTGCGAATGATATACTATTTTTATAACTACTAAGAGTTTGCAACTGCTACTCATAACTGTTAAGTCAAGTTTAACCTATCTAAAGCCAGCGCTGTTTACGCTTGTTTTGAAAATGGCGCAAAACGTCAATAGGGTGAAAAGCCAAAGTTTGGTGAACGTGAAAAGCGTTTGTGGTTTAATTTTTTAATGTTTAAAAACTTACTTCAATGCTGCATTACCTGGGCTCATAAAAATTAGCAAAAACTTAGAACACGGCAGTGATTTTGATAATTTTCCTCTAGGTGGGAAAATGTCGCCAAATTGGCGATTTTTAAAACAGTTTAATAACTTTTTAAATAAATTATTTGTCTGTACTAAAAACACAGATAATTATTCACGGCAAGATGATATATTAAGTTTAAGATCATCACATTGCTTCGAGTATAAGGCACATAAATTATGACTTTTTAATTTCCTTTGGCGACAGAGCTTCTAAAAACAGCGTTAAGTAGAAAAAGACGAAGTTTGATTTTAAGTATGAAAAATTTCACAAACCGGAAAGACTTATGATAGATGCAAGTAATTGATAATTTGATAACTAACGACTTAGTAATAAATTTGTAATTAACATTGTTTTTAATAATATGATAAATTTATTCCAAAGTAAATTCACTTTTATTAGAAATATTGACGTTTTGTTTCTGATTTATGCGGGGAAAATATTTCAAAGCAATGGCTCAAATCCCTCAAATCATCTTTCATATGCATGCAGATAAGCCCACCTTCGGCTACAATTTTCGGAAGTGAGACAAAACTCAACAACAGAAAATGAAACACTTTCTGCGAACATATAATCTCAATTAAAAAACTTTCTGCACGCATTGATTACATCTTGTGACTAGTTTTAACCCTTTTGCCGCCACCTCCTTTTGGCAAAATTTGTGTGAAAATCACGGATTTTTTTAAAAATGTTTAATTTTTTTAAGAATTCCATATTGATTCATACCACAGGGATGAGTTTGGTATATATATANTCAGTAAATATATATATATATATATAAATAAAAATTAAAAAAATCAGAGAGTAGAATTCCAAAAATGTCACGTGCAAAAACACTTTATAAATAATTGAAATAATACCTGAAATTGGAGCAGGAAAAAAGTGTATGTAGGAAGCATTTATCCACAAAATTTTATCAACGTTTTAATAAACATATCGATGCAGATTTTGTTTATTTGTTTAAAACTGTGTGAATATCGATTTCAATGTGTGATTTTAAAATCACGTGAATACGAATCTCGATATTAGATCTTATAACTGCGTGAATACGAATCAAGACACTTGATTTCAAAATCGCGTGAATACGAATTCCGACGTACAATTTTTAAGTTACTTGAACACGAGTTATATCTTTTCACGGAAAAAAATACAGTTTTTTTCTTCTAGTTTTTCTTGAATCCTTGCCGTGTTTTCTCTATACTTCATAACGATTTTTATTTATTTTTTTCGATACATGCAGGGATGTGAATTTTCCATAGCTAATACAACAATTTTCTCTAAATCTTTACTTATTTACCATTTATCTCGTATAAAAAGTTATCACTTGAGTTGTTTTGGAACTGACGTTTTCTATTTCCGTTAACATGAAAAAAGTCCTTTGTAATCCAAAAACGAGGGTTCGAACATAAATTTGAGACACGCCAATTAAGGGGTTCGTAAAATACATCTCAGCGACACTAAATAAAATTTAATGGGGAAATAAGCTTTCATAATTCATAAAATACACCGACATGCAACTAACATAGCTAATAAGAAGATAGGGGAAACGAACATTTTTTTTTTTTTAACTAACACGCAACACGCAAAACGTAACGATGTCCTACTAAAAGAAAGAAAGAAAAAAAATCCTCAAAATTCTGTTTGATCAAACAGATTATACTGGGTAAAAAAAAAAACTTCTCTCAATAATTAAGCTACAATTCCGCCATCTGATAACAATAGGCTTCCTTTACAAGTAATCTCCGTTTGATTATTAATGCAGATATCAAATATACATTCACAATAAAATGCTATTAAATATTACTTGTTCGGAAGAAGAAAAAAAAACAAAATAGCAAAAATAGTGAGAAAGTGATTTTTAATGGGGTAGAATTTTACGGCAAACAGAAAGAAATCACACACCTGTACACATATGGTATAGGGAAGGTGGAATAGAGGGTGTATGTTAGAGGAAATGCTGTGTTTTAGAATGAAAGAAAGAATGCCTTAGCAGTGTCGTTCCGAAATCACGAAGTTATTTTTTTCGTAGTACGAGAAATATTTTCCTTATTAATACTAAAATACAAGATGAAACATTTCATCAATATTACACCAGTCGCATTTTTTAATTTAATAATTTTATGATTTCGCAGTAAGTGCAAAATCTAATAATAAAATAACAACAAATTCTGAAAAAGTTGAAAAAATTGATTCTTTCGCATATCACGGAGCTATAGTAAATAAAGCAAGGATGATATAAAATCAAAGAATCACAAAAGCTAGAACCTGTTTCAGAAATTTTCGAGAGCTTCAAATATAAA
This sequence comes from Parasteatoda tepidariorum, assembly GCF_043381705.1. Taxonomy (NCBI): domain Eukaryota; kingdom Metazoa; phylum Arthropoda; class Arachnida; order Araneae; family Theridiidae; genus Parasteatoda; species Parasteatoda tepidariorum. The sequence continues at coordinate 4,926,125 of NC_092213.1, forward strand.
AATGACCATAAAAATAATGGTTTTTAAAGCTGTTATTCGTTCCATACTTTTGTATGGTTCTAAAAGTTGAAACCTCCGCCAGACTGAATTAGAAAAACTAAAAACACTCCAGAACAAATGTTTAGGAATAATTTTAAACATTTCCTGGCCTAATACTATTTCAAATAACGATCTACTAATAAAGGTAAAATTATCACCCATTTCTTAAGGGATTAAGTAATACAGAATAAGTCTTAAATATTGGACAACGGCCATCGTTAGAGGGAGGTATGTCCCCATCAATAACTAGAACATTATTTGAGGGCAAATGAAGAAAATTTTCATTTATCATCGTCGATTGAAATTAATATAAGTTAAAAACAAGCTAATAAAAAAATAGATAATTTTGCAAATATTTATAGCAAGTGGATGAAAATGTTTCACGTTTTCGATTTTTTTATGACTGAAATTTAGTCAATTGAACGCCTGCAATGGCAATGATGCATTGAGGCCTTTTTCTGCCGTTGGATCCTATAAAGATATCTTTGAATTCTTTTTAACTTCGTAAGCCACTGATAAAAATACAATTTTCTAAAAGCAAGACAAAATTCAATTCTTTACAAGTGATTCACGTATGATTTATAATTATTTTTTTAACTACTTCGAATAGTTATCTCACGTACAAGAAAAGACAGAAAGAAGTTCTCAAAGGAGCAATTTATCGAAATCCACTCGGGACTATAAAGAATGAAGTTCTTTAAGAAGAAATTGTTCTTCGTGTAATCTGGCAATTCTCTGTGAACTTCAGACTTCGTAAATTACACATCAGATAAGCAAGCAACTATGAAAAGGGTAAAAAAGGAAACACATCTTTCCTCTTCGTAATCTTCAGCAGGAAAATGAAACGAAGCCATTATCTTATGGAAGAAGTTGAATAATTGCAACAGATAACAGAAAGTTATGAGCTTTGAAGCATATTCATTGGATGGACCGGAACTCTTTTCAAATGAATATTCCAAAAAGAGAATATGACAAGGCCTACATGTAACATAATACGGTTTTGAAGTCATTGCCGAATCTGTTAACAGTCCCCCCCCCAGGGGTGTTTTTTCAACTCTGAATAAGGCGAGTGTAACATAAAGAAATCTTGATGAAAAAATTAACATTCAGCCTAATTTAAAGTAGTTTTAATTCTGAATCACGTTTGCTTGCAATTACTGACGCTTTACGGTTGGCAGTTACTTGATAAGACGCATGAATTCTTTTTATATAGTCTCTTTTTTAGTACGTTTATGCATACAAGACGAGTAAAATATAACAAAAGGCAGATTATCTTCGAAAACGAAATATTATTCTTTAAGCAATAAATTAGCTTTGAAGTAATCTGGAAGTTATCGCTAATCTTCATAAATTACAATACGGTAACAACTTGTCAAATGACGAGACGTTAAACATAAGAAACCAGTTGAATTTCAAAAGGCGACAGGTTCCATGATACATTAATGTAATACATTGTATAGATTATTAAATTATTATGTTACAAACATTTTGAAAATGCATATTTAAAAAAATGACTAGATTACACCTTGCATAACATGTGCAAAAATGTTTTCCAAACTAAACATTTCACTCACAATTGATAGTGCAGTAAATATAATAAGATATTATGGTTCAATATTGTAGTGAATGGCAGATATCGATATCTGTACATATAAGATTATGTATAAGTTGTGTAGGAACCAGAATCTATTTTCCTCTTTTAAATGAAAGCGTGGCACCATCGTAGCATTAAACCGTTTCGCTTCACAATGAAAGTATGGCATCATCGTAACATTTTACCGTTTCTCTTAAAAATGAAAGTATGGCATCATCGTAACATTTTACCGTTTCTCTTAAAAATGAAAGCATGGCATCATCATGGCATTTTACCGCTTCTCTTAAAAATGAAAGCATGGCAGCATCGTAACATAATACCGTTTCTCTTAAAAATGAAAGCATAGCACCGTTGTAGCCTTATGTCTTTTCTTAAAAATGAGAGCATGGCACCGTCATAACGTTATACCGTTTCTCTTAAAAATGAAAGCATGGCATTATGGTAACACAATACCATTTAAAAGTCATCACCGAATTTGTTGGGATAGCAGTAAGTTCCGGTGGCTTTTTCTTCAACAATGGATTACACAAGTAAAACAGAAAATAACGCACTTTAATTTTGGAAATAATGCTGTTTTTTAACAGAATTAAGACTGAATCACGTTTGGCCGCCACTCAACTTCTGCAGAATGGAAGGAAGAAGATTGCAGGGGGGATGATGTCTTTTGGAAAGTTGCCCAAAGGATTGCTGCCTGATTGCCTCCGGAGTTTTGTTTTTGTCTCTTGAAAGTATGATGACAGTCATTCAGAGATGTTTTTACAAAAGCTTCAACAAACGAATGTAAATTCACAGATTTTTAAGCTCATTCACTTGGGTGAGGTAATAGACCGAAATACGGGAAAAACAATACTGATTGCGTCAAATGCAACTTCAGTTAAGTTTGAAAAAAAGCGAAAATAGCAACAAAAAAAAAANAAAAAAAAAAAAAAAAAAAAAAAAAAAAAAAAAAAAAAAAAAAAAAAAAAAAAAAAAAATGAGGCTACAAACAAGTATTTTTCAAAACTGAGTTATGATTAGTTTTTGTACGTCTTACACACAATTTACTTGTATTTTGCAAACCGACAAATGAGTATACTAATTAGAACTAGAAGCTACAACCTAATAAAAAGAAAATTGAAAAGCATAGTAAAGCAAAGGACTTAAATGGCTCAACATGCTCAAAAATGCAACGTTGTGACTCCTTTGTTCGCCACGAACTTACACAGTTCTCTTGTTATTTATAAAAACCTATTAATAAACAAACCTTTTAAAAAATTATTATTTTTATAAACTTGAAGCATAATTGTGATTACAGTGAATATATACTGTTGAATGTATACAATTTTAAAAAAATGCTTATAATATTGCATTAGACCCGCTTATAAACCAATTTATTTATGAAGCTTACAAACATACAATTACGATAAATCTACAATGATGAATACGAATTTTTTTTTATCCCACCAATGTTAATTAGCACAAAATCTTCGGATTTCAATGAAAAATAAAATTTGCTAACTTACTCTTATTTATCCAAAATTTTAACTTGATGACAAATCAAACAGCATTGAAAAAAGTACTTACCTAAAAAAAAAAAAAGAATATTATATTAATAATAAGACACTAAATTCATCTTTTTAAAGTGATATTATTTATAAATGTGATATACAGACTGGCAAAAAATTTAATTTTTTTGTCGTTATTACATTCAAAATTATATAATAGAAAAATCAAACTTTTAAACAATATCAAACTTTTTAAAATAAAAATAGGAGTAATAAAAATTTTGTATGCTTATCTCAGACGGAAAAAAGAAAGTACTAATAGCGAGGATCTTTCTTCTTCATAATTTTGTTCTTTGACAACAGTTCATTCATGTAAAGTATCCCATAAAACCAGAGAGAAAATAAATAAACAAAAAACGATTTTCGAAAGAAAAAAAAAACAGATTAAAAGGATTATTAAAAACTAACTGTTAATAGCGGATTTGTTTGAGCGGAAGTACCTTGATTTCAATTTTAATTATTTTTGAGAGATGCCAGCGATATTGTCTAAGTTCTTTATGTATTCAATTTTGATAATAATTTGAAATCTGTCCGGCAGCCATTAAATCACACAACCTACTGTAAGTATAATTTCGGGACATTTCTGCGTAGCAGGCAGCAGAAATATTAAAATTGCTGAACATTTCTGTCACCAAATAAGACAGAAAACTCAACTCAGTGCCCCAATACGTGCTGTACTTCTTCCTCTCGAACCATAACTTGAGCCTAAATACGTGCTGTACTTCTTCCTCTCGAACCATCACTTGAGCCTAAATACGTGCTGTACTTCTTCCTCTCGAACCATAACTTGAGCCTAAATACGTGCTGTACTTCTTCTTCTCGAACCATAACTTGAGCCCCAATACGTGCTCAGTGCCGTAGCGAGCTTAACTCGCGCCCGGGGCACAATACCTTTTTAGCGCCCCCCGCCCCCCCCCCATTCGAAAACCATCTTAATATTATAAGAAAAATATACTCGCCAAGTAATAAATAAATAAAGTAAAATAAATAAAGTCGTAGGCTCAAGCTAGGCATTAAATTTGAGACAAAAAATGTAGTTGAGAAAACAAGACTAGATTTTGAAATGTATATGATCATCTAGAATTAGTTCAAAAGATACCTATTATTTATTTTACATATTTATAAAGAAATATTTTAAAAACACGCAGTTTTAAAACAACAAAAAAGTAAATATTTATTATCTCTAAGGAGATACATTTATTTAATAATATGATTATAATACATTAATAAAACTAATTACTATGTATAAATTTTCCGCTTTTGATGAAGCAAATTATCAATAATATCTTCAAAGTTGATCATTTCAAATTTTTTCATACCTTATTCACTGAATAATAGAATCGTCGAGTAGATGTAGTAAGTAATCTTATTTGTTTTATTACTAACCAAGAATGCCTTGAACTTGAAAGGTAGCAACACAGTGAAATATACGCTATAATTTATGCTAACATTAAACTTATAACATTTAATAACATTTCATTTTCATTCTAAGCAGAGCGCGATGACAATGACGCAAAACTGAAAAATACAGGCACAAAATAACTTAAACGTTAATATTTCGGGTATTTACCTAACTTGTAGCGGAATTCCACAACCTGTCGCAAGTGTCACGGATATGTACAGTCACGGAAAAAAGTATCCGGAAAGTAACAAATAAAGAATCATTTATTTTTTGAAACAGATAATTCTCAGGTACGCAACAAATACGGCGTTTGTGTCCTTTCCTAGAAACAGCAAAACGCTGTATTTGTTGTGTGTCTGAGAAGTATCTATATTAAAAAATAGACAATCTTTTAGTTGTTATTTTCGGGATACTTTTTTCCGTGACTGTACATATAAGTACATTAGTGTGCTATTGTTATCGTTTTAAAATAACAAGCGTAAGCTACATTGCGTTTATAGAAACAAAAATGAATAGTGTTCTGAAAGAAAGAATGTTTGTACTTTGTACACTCTACAAACATACAAACACTTTGTACACTGATGTTTGTACTTTGTACACTGCAAATATTTGGAGATAATATATGTAACCATACAGCGTGCATGCCATAAGGAAGTGCTGACAGACACAGATCGAGTCAGCCCAGTGGAAAAGACGTGTCATTTCTATTATGAATATATTATTACAGTTTGATTAGTGTTGCTTTTTATTTACGAATTAACATTTATTATATTTCACCGGCACTAAATTTAAAATATATTTTCCAGAAATAAATTATAATAAAAACAAAAATTATCCAACAATTTTTTTTTGTTTTGCTGACCATTTGGCGCCCCTTTGTGTGTAGCGCCCGGGGCATGATGCCCCCCCTTGCTCCCCCCTCGCTACGCCACTGTACGTGCTGTACTTCTTCCTCTCGATATAAAATTATAGGAGGAAGTTAATAAGAAAAAGGACGAAGAAAAACACACCAATTACAGAAAAAATGTGACGAAGAACAAAATAAAAATCACGAAATATGATCTTTCTTCACTTTCGTAATCACCTACAAGATTAACTCTTATTAAGATACGTCAACTTCAACCGATGATGAAAAATAAATTAAGAAAGAAATAGCCATTTTCTCCAATAATAAGAAGGAAAAAAACGTAAAATATGCTGTAGTTATTTTCTTCATTAAATTTCGATGAAATACTAAATCACACAAAGCAGAGAACATCGAAACGTATTTTATTTTTAAAATAATTCCTTTGCTCTTCAGACAATTATTTGAGACAATTTGGCAACGCAACACGGATTCCTTTTTTTCCGATGACGTCACATACAAATGAAGGGAGCCTTGAATTTAGCGGAATAAACGGGTTTTGGCAGACGGCATGGCATCATCTTACGTTACAAGAAAGGGTCAGCTTCAAGATCATGGCCTTTTTCATATTTTTTTCCTAACCCAGGCACTGCAATAAAATAGTGTGTGTAGGCGGATTAAAAAAAAAGATAGAAAGTTACAGTAGGAAAAGCAAATTCTAAATAAAAAATTTTTTTGCGTAAGCCTCATTTAATTACTTTTTTTAAGAGAGACATTAAAATAGGAAGTTCAAAAGGTATAGGTTGGAGGCGTAATTTAATCTGTTATCAATAATATCCTTCGTATGATTTCCGCCTTTGGGTCAAAGTTCAGATGAATATATTAGAAATTTCGACCCAGAAAGTGACAGGGAACCGTTACAGTTCAAAAGATAAAACTCAAAAGATAATTCTAAAGATAGTTGGGCAATTCGTATACTGCTCCAAGTTTGAAACGACCACAGATCTGAAATAATAATAAAATCATTAGTTACAATGCCTGTAACGCCGGAGTAACCGTAGGACATTTTCATGGTTTTCCTTTCAACGTAACGCGAATACGAAATAACTTCACACAAAAGTTCTCTTCGAAAGCGAGTTTGTCTCAATGCTGAATCCAAGAGTTCCCTTGTCTTCTGGGTTGGGTTCAGAATGATATGGCTTTGGAAATGAAATCTGACAGCCGCAAATTTGATAATTGTAGACGGCTGTGATACGGTCCAATGACGACAGGGTAAAAGGGAAAATTTCCGTAACGTGTTCTGTGGGGGAGTTATCGTCCAGTCTTGGTAACTTCCAACTTTTAAAATTGCAAGTTAAAAATCTATTTGGCACCTTGACGATTGCAGTTGCCGCGACAGATCACGATACGGAAATTTCCAAGATTAAAAATTCTTAAAATTTAGCTGACCGCAACCATTTTTCCGAAGGATATTTTTACGGTACCCACGCAAATTGATGTAGCTTACGTTTTCGAAGAGAAGAACAACTCCTAAAAATTGGAGCACCCATTGTAAAATTCAGTAACTCTGCAATGTCGAACTCAACACGGAAGACAAAGAACTTCCTGGATCTAACACTCAGAAAAATAAAAAAAATTTTACCTTTTTTTTAAAAAATTATAAGATTTTTTTTTTTCCCTTTTAAAACTATATCAAGAGCTCAACTAACTCAAGAGCTCCAGTGCAGAAATATTATAAAAACATTTTGACATGCAACAGATGTAAGTACAAATTCTTACAACTAAATGAAATATTAGGGAGATTTCGCAAATTTACGTTACGCAAATTTCGTACGCTTCCCTACGTAAGATTTTTAGTAATTGTGTATGGGCACTAGAAGTGAGCATGCGTCCGTTCTGGTGAAATGCACAAAAAATATAAAACTGACATAAGTGAAAGTAAGAGATTTTGCAAAAATTCGTATGTTAAAAATGCTAACGTAATGGAATATCATTTTAACTTTAACCACAAAATCAAAACTAACATTTACAATGGACGTAGACTATCTAATAATTAAGCGTAGACAGCGAAAATAATTAAATATTCCCTTATTACTTATTCGTTCGAAGTTTAAGCAAGTAAGTTAAACAAGCAATGAGTGTCTTAAAATAAAATTCTTAACTTATAACTTGCTTAAAATGCGAGAGTAATAAATGGGCTCTTTATTTTTATAAGCCAACTGTATTCATGATCATTTATTACTTACTATACGAAAGTCATTTAATTAGCGTCTACCTTTTAATATTTTCTGTGTACATGACGTCTGTTCGTTTTATAATTAGTTTATAATCTACACATATTGATATAATTGAAAATTGACATAAAGCAGCTGAACCCTAGGCTTCCGTAGAAGGGTAAAAGGGGTTCCGCGAGTGAGCGCTTTTTATAATCAGTGATGAGATTTGAAATCGATTATATTTAGATCAAACCTATAATTCATAAATTTTTCAATACTGCCAATGAAAGAGAAATGACAATTTTAAAAAGCAGAACCCGCTCTAAGCATTCGCCACCTCGCCAAATCCGATAAAATCGTAAATTTGGCAAATAAAGTTGTGCTTTGGCGAATGATTTTTTTTTCAATGGTGCGGGAAATATATACAGTCAATTCGCTACAACTCGAAGTATGATAACTCGAATATTACTATAACTCGATTTTTTTATGATGTCCCGATCCTTTTATCTTCAATTTCATGTTAATTATTCTCGATTACTCGAATTTTACTCCCTTTAACTCGATTTTTTTTGGATCTTTTAAAGCAAGAAAAAAAACCTAGGAGCTGATATCTTGCCCCTTCCTTTGCAACACACACACAATGTCTTTCGCACTCTTCATGGAGAAGCTAAAGCTGTCCCTCTTGAAGTATGTGAACAGTGGTTAAATGAAACGTTACCAAATTTACTTCAAGGATACAGTTAAAATGATGTTTTCAATATTGATGAAATGGGTTTATTTTTTAAATGTCTTCCAAATAAGACTATGATGTTTAAGGATGAAAACTGCTCAGGGGGTAAAATGAGCAAGGAACGTTTGACTGTCCTAGTTGGAGGAAATGCGTCTGGGACAGAGAAATTGCCCTTACTTGTTATCGGAAAATACCGAAATCCCCGATGTTTCAAGAATGTAAAAACGTATCCTTTGGATTACAAGTCTAACAAAAAGTTTTGGATGACATCAGTTTTATTTGAAGACTATGTAAGAAAATTGGATCGGAAATTCTTCGCTAAAAAAAGAAAAGTGATACTCTTTATGGATAAATGCACAGCGCATAGTGATCTACCTAATTTGAAAGCAGTAAACTTGCAGTTTCTCCCGCCAAACACAACAGCAAAGTTGCAGCCGATGGACCAGGGTATCATAAAGTGCTTCAAACAGTCTTATCGTAAATGGCTTGTCAGAAAAATGATCTTAAATATTGTAAGCAATTAGAAGATTTGTAATTAATAAGCATTAATTAAATAATCTGACAATATTTTGAAAGTCCAAAACCGAAACTAACGGTAAGTCGAACTTCCGATAGGTCGAAGTTTTTCGTCAGTCCTATCAGATTCGAGTTATCGCGAATTCACTTATTTAACTAGACTCACAAAATTAAGTCAAAATGAATTTTTCTAACCAAATGAGTATTTCTTTTATTTTTATTCGATTACAGTCATTTTCGGTAGATGCGCCGCATAACCCATAAGAATTGGATCCAAATAACATAAGCCTGAAACAAACTGTCGTAAAATAGTTTTTTATAGAAAAAAAATTAATCATAAAAAATTGTTAAGATTTGTATGTGGTAAAGACTTTCGAAAATTTGCGAATACCTTTGATAGTTGGCTAATTTACTGGCTAATAATTTGAAATCCTTAGCACGGGCCCTGAAGAATGTATAAAGATAATATAAAAGAAAATATGATAACAATATATTGAACAAATTAGGAAAAGAACAAATATTTATAAAATACTGCTTTAGTATTTCCTACCACTCTTTTCAAATCAAAATAAGACAACTAAATTTTTTAATAAAGAAATTTGTTTCCCCAATTATCATTTTAAACAATTCGAGCAGTTCTTTTAAGTTTTCATTTCGAAGTAATTCGGCTTATTTTAATCATTTTCAGCTTATGCATATACATCAAAAACAAATTTATAACAAGAATAGATATAACACACAAGATTTACAAATTGAACTGTCGGACATAAAACCTAATTTATGATTATCATTGATAAAACAGTGAAAAACCTTCCTATGATCGTTCTATAGGTTATAAGGTTCACAATTACCTTAATGAACTTGATTTATAAAGTCGGAGTTCCGTCGAAAGAAGGTTAACTATTTAAAGTTCCATAGCAGGAAAAAATTGAGAACCACTGATGTTAAGAGTCATTTAATATTTTCAGCTGTTATTTCATACATTTGTTTTATCTTTCATACTTATTGTCATACTGTCATACATAATTTTATACGTTCTGTTACTTTTATTAAGTTTACCATAATATGTCTCCATTTTTATACTGATGCTTCATATGATATTATAATTATATTTAAACGTGCCACTTAATATTTATCGTTACTGTGACCACAATTCATTTTTTATTTAGGTTTCTTCATGATATCCTATGACAATTCTAAGTTAAAAATATAGATAAAACATGGAAAATAATAAAGATTAATGAATAGAGAAGAAAAAAATTTATTTAAATAAAATATTTTAAAAAGAAATTTTATTTAAAAAAAATTAAAAAGTCGGAAAACAAAATTATGAAAAGATATAATCTCTTCATCAGCCAACACGATTATATCCGTAAAATGGGGTGCTTTCTAATATTGTATCAATATAGCCAGAGCAAAATATATCAATACAATAGTGAGAGGAGCACTCAAATAAATTGAAAAGAAAATCGAAAGCATTAAGTAAAAAATATATACGAAATTTGTTTTACATTTTGTATTGAATTAATTAATGTGTTTCATTCATTTATAAAAGTGTTTCAATCATTCGAATATATAAAATTGGTAAAAACTTCAAAACAACTGTAACTGTCAATTAAAATACTTTCTTTAATATATATAATCTGGTGTCCGGAGATATTTTAACAGTTTTCTCACAGAAGAACGGGATTTTATTATGCGGGACACTTTTCCTGTCAATATCTTTTTCTGCGGTGGCAAATGACCTTGCAATATCGAATGATTTATACGTGAAAATTATGTAATTATCTACTTAGTCAAACATTTCGATGAATAAATTGACAACTTAATGAAATATTGGATGGAATCGAAATTTCCAGAAGCTGAAATATAATAGAATAATAACAAGATAATAATAATGAAATAATAATAATAAAATAACACATTTATTCGTTTCAAATATTAATAAGAAGATGATTGCGAAACACACATTTTGAAGGATTTTTCTTTAATCGAAAAACGCTACGTGATAGAGAGCTCCGATACATAAGTATTGCGCATGCGTCAATTCGAGTGAACCTATAAGAAATATCAAATTTACGTAAGTGAAAATAAGAGATTTCTTATAAATCCGAAAGTTAAAAACGCTAACGTAGTGGAATAGCGTTTTAACTTAGACTATAAAATCGAAACAAACATTTACAATGGACGATTCTTCGTTCAACCACCAATTGTAATATCGCACGATTCATTTCTAAATGTCATCCATATATTTCTTCAAACTCCCATTCCATGTCCATGTTTTAAATTCGAAGGTAGGCTTAAACAGAAAAACAACATTTAACAGCTATAAACAACGTGCTTGTAGCTTTGTCTTTGTATCGTTAATCACGCCGTAAACGCGAGCATGCGCAGTTGCTTCACGTCTTGCGTACGGGAGCGTACGGAAGCTAACGTAAAAGTGCGAAATCTCCCTAATTATTTCTTGAGTTAGCGACAAGATGCATAAAGGAACACAAACATTTTTATTAAATTTTGAAAACGTGCTGAACCCCCTCGAATAAGTTTTGGAATAATAAATTCTAAAAAAAAATAATAATAATAATAAAAAATTCCGATTTCAAGATTAATTTTTTAAAGATTTTCTCAGGCAGAGATAAATTTTCGATTTCAAAAGTTTTTAATATCATTTTTTACCCCAATCATCTTTACCGTACTCCAGTGTGTGGATTCAGCGAATCGCGTCGATTACTGAAAGTGATAAAACTTTATCAGTATATTCCGTTGGTATAAACTATTATAATTCTGTCCAAAAATGAAAAAGGAAAAACTGCATTGAATGTCACAAACAGTATAGTTCGTTCTCCAGAAGTTGGCACTTGGCTCCACCTCTTCGGACGCAGAGTTCATTTCAGCGCGGGAGTCAGAAGAGAAACATCTCCGTTCTTGAAATTGAGACAGCCCTTAATTTGCGCCAAGTACAAACACTGAATTCTTTTTCAGTCACTTACTTCGCTTTATCATCTGTTATTATACCTTTTGTTTCTCTAGCTAATTAAATATAGTTTAAATTTAAAAACAGCTGTTTTCCCAGCAAAATGTCTCATAAAGGTCAAACTATTCACTCAAAAGAAAGAAATATCATAAAAAATGGTGCAAAATATCATCAAATTTATGAAATATTTAGCGAAATAAATATTTTTGCCAAACGATCGCCAAATAGAAACCTTGTTGAGGATTGCTCACAACCTTCACCCAAAAATAGCGAAATAGTATCGTCGCATACCACGTGATGAAGGAGGAGCCAAGTGCCAACTCCTGGTGAACGAGCTATAGTCGGAAGTAGTGCCCTAAAAGTAGTGAAACTAACTGTAGTCGCTGCTTTTTTTCGTAGTTTGTAGTGCAGCGTGCTGCTTTTTTTAAAATAGTAGTGTAGTAAGTAGTCCGATACATAAAAACAGTAGTTTGTAGCTATTCCTGGCAACTATTTTTCACGTTAGTTTAGTATATGAACAGGGTTCTAACGTAAATCATTTTTCGAATCAGATGGGTACAAATCTTCGAGGGCCTGTCAAAGGAAGGAATTTTAAAAGCCCGTGTGACTGTGAGTCATCAAAAATTGCTTATTAAAAGTTACGTATTGCTAATATTTAAGCTAGCCATTATGAATTACAGATAATTTATCTCGTAGGTCACACTTTCACATGCGAATGTAGGCTCTTAAAACATGGATGATGTTTCAAAGGAAATAAATAAATCTTCGATGTACTTCATTTCTTATAGGAAATAAAACAGTATAAAACACTTAACGAAATGACAAGTATTTGATACTTTCCTCTGCCTCTCTTAAATTAAATATTCGCTGTCCAGAAGGGAATAAAAAGTAGAAGACTGAATGTCGAAAGAAATGTTTTAGAATAACTAACTGCCACATGTAAACATGATTAAATAGTTCTAAATAATTCTTCATGTTTAATATAAGTCACTTTCTTATTCAAAACCATTTTGAGCATAATGTGTAAATTAATTTCTCTAGCAGTGTAAATTATACAGGTGCAAATTAATCTTTCCAGAAAAGTCCGGTTCTTAAAAGTAGTGAAGTAGTCACTACACTACCAAATAAGTTCGTATTGTAGTCGCTGAATTTTTTTTTAAAAAAAAGTAGTCGTAGTAAACTACAAAAATAATGTAGTTTTCCGACCACTGGTCGCAAATAAATGTTTAAGCCATGAAAAAAAACGCTTTTAAAATTTGTCGAATTGCAAGAGACAAAGGAACAATAAAACAATAATAAAAGCACCAAAACCAGCTTGATTGTCTTATGAAACTTGGTAGTATTTCTAAAAATCGATTTTTAACTCATCTCTGTTTATGCCAGCAATCAATATAATTCTGAAAGTTTCACCCCTAACTTCTTCACTAGACTATTTGTTAGATTTTGATAGCGTTTCTTTATTTTGTTTTAATATTAATTTGCAACTTCGTACGTCTCTCATTTTCTTCGCTTGATTTTTGACAAGGATTCTAAAAATATAAATCACTATTAAAAACTTCGGAATAGCTTTCATAATAAGTTCTTTTAGATGGCACGACTTTCATAAACCCTAAAGTGAAAAAAAGAATATAAAAGAATCAGTTCAAAGAAGTAGGAAAGAAAAGCGTAACTCCATTATTAAACAGTGAATCGTTAGAATAAATAAATGCTATAAAGAGGGGAAACTTTTAAGGGATAAAAAAAATATATATATATATATGAGTTTACAGGTAGCATTGCAATGTTACATGATTGATGATTATATGATACGATGAAAAAAGTGCAATGGGTTCAAGGGGACCAACTTTCCTTTTACTTTCATTTCTTTCGACCCACTGACCTAGAGGTTGAGGTAAAAGCGTGCGCTATCCAACCATCTTTGGAAGTATTTTTTGTGGAACAGAAATCTTTTCTAAGGATGGAATCCATAACGATTTACTATGAAAAAATGTAAATCACAACAACATATAAACTTAGTTTTTGTTTTGTTTCTTAAAAAATACCAGTTTTTAATAGTTTTTTATTTTAAAACGGAAAGCACGAGAAAATGAATTTTTTATCTTTAAATGCACATTTAGAATTTAAGAAAAAAACGAAAAATTTGAATGAAAAAGAATTTTAAAGAATAAATTATTAAAGTAGTATTTAGTAAATGCATAAATATCAAGAAAACTTGTCAAAAGAAAAAAGTTTAAGAACTACTAATATAGGTTAAAATTTAATAATCGCAATTTTTAACACTTTCATTGCTACGTTATAATCATCATGGTAATTAATTTAATCGTTTGAATAAATAAATAAATAAAAACCACAGAAATTTTCATAATAACTAAAACCAGAGGTACTAACCATTACAAAATAATTAAGACAAACGATCGTCATAGTAACGGAAAATACTAAATGAAGCTCCTCTAATATTAGTCGTGTTTGTTAAATTCAATGCACACTTCTTGTAGTCAAACTTAGGTTTTCAGAAAATAAAAAGTGTAATTATTAAATATTAATTATTTGATACAGAGATTAATAAAAGGATAAAGGAAAAAAAGTACATTTACTTCACAATGTTAAACTTGAGCCACGACGTCTAAGGGGATAGAGTCCTCCCCCCCCCCTCCTTGAAGTGAGCCGCGATTCAAATCTTAGCGATGACTGGTCCACACGAATTTCGTTCCCGGCTCGCACCGATCACAGTGATAACGTAAAATATCCTAAGGGGCAGTAGGATCATTCTTTAGAATCTCCGTGTCATCGGGGTCACCATGGGAGGTTTTCGTGGTTTTTCTCCCCATGTAACACAAATATGAGTTAGTTCCGTCAAAAAATCCGTCACGAAGGTTAGTTTGTCCCATTGCTGTAAGCCAAGAGTTTATTTGTCTTTTGGACTGGGTTCAAAATTACTGTTTCGGAGTTGAACATTAATGGCCATACACCAAAAAATCGGTCAACTGTTTAGCGCCGGTTTTAAAATAAAATAATGTTAAATTTAAATAGAAGAAAAACCGTTTTAGCAGTAAGTATAACATAAAATACATTACAAAAAAAAAGAGCAAAATTTCGAATAAACAAAGGTATTTGTTTTTGATGGTCACTGAACAGCTATTTTCTTTTTAACCTCTCATCCCTTTTATCCGAAATTTATGTTCCAACCTTGACAGGAAAACAAGACTGTCTATTTACAGGCATTAATAGAAATTTAGGAGTCTGCTACAAATAAAAACAATTTTTGTTTCTCTTATCTTTTATATTCTGTCGCTTTTGCGCCATCCAAAATTAAACTGGTGCCAAGATGTTGTTCGTTTAATATTAGCGTTGGCGATTGTAAATGAGTCGCAAAAGATAACCCGTCGCCAAAAAGACAAAGTTATTACTAACACGATTTATTGGGGTATTGTTATGTGGATTGTTTTAAACATGAAATATTATTTAACAATTACATTTCCAAAGATTCGTTTTTGTCAAATATCAGCTTATTATTTTAATGATTTAGAACTTAACTTTCAGCTTCATGCGGAAAGTGACGAATGACAGTTGCGAACTCTCTAAATTTGCTATAAAAAACATACATTTAAATTTAAGTGTTGCTTCAAAAAACGATTACTTAGAAAAATGATTTATGTCCACTTATAGATCTTAATAGTATCATAAGGGAAATATTTGGAAGCGGAAAGTGGAGGCACAATTGTTCTTTTTAGTAAATACATTTATAGTTTAATAACTTAATTTATTTTAAGCCAAGAAACAGGTTCGGGATTGGTGAGCTTCACCGAACAGGAGGCTCAGTCCCCTAGTTAAATAATAAAAATATAAAAGAAATTTTATCAACGAATCCACTGTTCTTATAAAATTTTATTTAAGTCCTTCGTTGCAAAGTAACTACGTTGGCTAATAACTTTCAAGGAAAAAAAAGTTAAAAAAAATAACTTTAGACACTGCATTAGATAATGATGAGAAGGGGAAAATTAAATACTTCTCTCTGTCATCCATACCA
Source organism: Parasteatoda tepidariorum (assembly GCF_043381705.1). Taxonomy (NCBI): domain Eukaryota; kingdom Metazoa; phylum Arthropoda; class Arachnida; order Araneae; family Theridiidae; genus Parasteatoda; species Parasteatoda tepidariorum. The sequence goes on from NC_092213.1 coordinate 4,942,011, forward strand.
GGTTTTTCCTCATGCAAATCTAAGTATGAAAAAGATACTCGTCTGAAAAGAAATTTCCCCAACACACCGTAGAATATTTTCTTGTCGGTAATGAATGACCTAGCTTAGACTCTCACAATAATAATTTTAGTATTTACTTATTTTTTTTTTTTTTTTTTNTTTTTTTTTTTTTTTTTTAGATTGTTTGCATTTCAATAAGACTTGGCAACAGTTTTAAAAGCAGATTTTTATTCATTCGAATTTTTTAAAACAATCTAAACTTTTTTTTCTTCCCGTTGCTTATAGCAGTGAACGCAATAGCCATCATACACAATAAGACCGAAATCGAGTTACAAAATACTAATACAATAAAAATTAAGCTATAAGCAACATAATGACTAATTAAAATAAAAGCCACATTAACTGTTATTTTAAAAACCTGTATAAGTTTAAGCCACAACATAGAAGTTGAAGTATTATTTGTGTATTTTCTGATAAACTATTGGGCAGCCTCTTATCAAGTTATGTATTTATGGAAAATAAAATTATGGGGTGATGTTAAACATGATTTAAACATGAATTTTAAATGAGAAAATTGAGCAAAAATCAAATTAATAAAATAGAAGTTCTCAAACGACTAAATCAACAAATCTTATATGCGAATATTTTGTTTCTATAAATCTGATTGATTTATAAAAGCAAAAAGTTGGAAAGTTAAAAATAATTTTTAAATTAAAATTCCAATAATTAATTTATTCCTTTTTAATTTTTAAGAATCCTAAAAATTCTAGTTAGTTTTTTCATAATAGACATAATGCATAATTGGAATATAATATTTCGGAAGCATTTTGTAAAATGACAACACTTGTACCAGTGTTAAAATTGCAACTTGCTGCAAATCAATATAAAATATAACATCAATTTTGCAACAAACAGAAAATCAGGCAGGGCGACAACTAGATTCTCTACAAAAAAAAAAAATTTTTTTTAAAAAGTAAAACAAAAAATATTATTTTTTAGAGAACTTTGTAAAATTACTTAACTTAAGAAACTTACTAAATTACTTTACTTAAGAAACTTTTCTTGCTCAACTTTACAATATTGCTATATTTACAATAACAACTTTAATGTATAACTATTCTATGACTTTATTGAATACGCAACTTCGCCATATTATTTCACTTAGCGTTAGCAACTTTATCCTATACTGCTTAACTTTACATAAAAACAACTTGCTTTACTGAAGTAAGAGTCTCAGTAAAGTTACGTTAAATATACTTTACAAAGACAATTTTCACTAGAAGCTTTACTTAGCAACTTCATTGCACTATTTTTTTAAACCTAGGCAACTTTTAGCAAACATAAGTATCTTCACTACATTGCTCAACTTAAGCAACTTGACAATATTACTTTAGTACTTTAACTATATTACTTTACTAAAGCAGTTTTAATACATTTCTTAAGATAAAAAAACTTTTTTATATTACTTGACATAAAAAACTTTTCTAAATTAATTTATTTAAGACATTGAGAAAATTTTTTTGGTTTCAGTAACTCCACTACATTACTAAAGGTTAGCAACTTTACATAAACAACTCAACTACATCTAAGCAAATTAAAAATGTCACTATACTAAAGAAGCTTAACTTTTTTAATGAAATTTGTACCATTATGTGATCACCAGATCAACTATAAATCTAAAGCTAAGAACATAATATTTGGATTGGAACAACACTGTTCAGCAAGCCATGCCCCACAGTGGGCTGTAGCACCATAAAAGAAAGAGGAGTGAATGTGATCACCAGAACTTTATTCTGAAATTGTGGGAAATCGAATTTGACCTACCCCTGATTGCCCTCTTTACAATTTTTGATTTAAATTTAAGAATTAAGAAGAAAAAAAATTGGTCTATTTGGGTAGGATTAGAAGAAAAAAATCTAAGTGGGTCACTATGTTGAAAGGTACACAACTGCAGTTATATTTTAACTATCGAGCAAATTAGTTTACAGTGAAAACCAATCTAACGGGTAATGGATTCATTTATGGATTCATTCTTTTAAGGAATTTAGCAAAAAAATGAGGGAATGGACCCAAACTATGTAGGATTAATCTGAGACAAATCTCTAATCAACCAAAACCAAACAAAAAGCACCTCTCAGAATGATTATCTGAATAATTACTGATTTCGATAGCTCAGTAATTGCAAAAAACTCGAGTTGGCGGTATAACCCAAGCTTTAATCCGCCACAAGCGATTATGATAATTGCATATTTCCCAAATTTCATAAACAGCTAGAATAGAAGGTAATTTTTACACAACAAGGTAAATAGAGTCACATAAGAGCTTTCGGAAGCCGCAAATGTATTTCACTGTATCATTATTTAGTCATTTGGGAAATAAGGAATTCGTTTCGAAGTCAGGAAAAGGGCATATCTTCTGAACAAGATGAAAGAACATTGGGGCGATTAGCAGAAATGGGGTCATGAGTTCATCGCTGTGTTAAAAAAATGTTCCAAGTAGTGATAAAAAGAAGAAGAAAAATAATATATACGCATTTATTTCTTTAATGAGGCAACTAATGAGATGCCATAAGTCACAGCTGGCAAAGTGTCTTGGCTATGAAAAAGCTAAGAATATTTATTTTTGTGAGTAGAATCAGTCGCCATTTCTTTTCTTTTTTTTTAATTTTTTCGTTAATGTTAACAGCTAGGAAGTGACCAAACGAAATAAAAGAGAGGAAAAAAAGTCATAAAAAGATGATTTAGTTGCTGAATTCAATTAGTTGGAAAAATGACTGTCAAGAAAATAAGCTGTTTTGATGACTGACGTAAACTATGCTTTCTGCCATTTCGTCACTAATTTCTCAATGAAAATAAATGTAATTGGAAAGAATCGTAGGCGGAAAATACGGCTTTCTTACAGCCCTTAAACATACTGTGTAAGCAAAGAAAGTTTTTTAATTTTTTAAAACTATTTTCATAAACGATTCAACTCATTTCGTTCAAATTTTCTATTTCGCCATTTGAAATTATTAGTGTAAAAATTTGCATACCTAATAATTCAAACTTTATAAGACTGCTATTAAATAAAATTATAAAAATATCATATTTATACTGGAATTACCTAAAGAAACGAGAATTATTATGGAGTATAAAAACATTTCAATTTTCTTAAACAATTTCAGAGAGTTAGGGCAAAATACGCACAAATTTACAAAATGAAATCCAATTTACGTTCGCTTTCTCAATTAAGCTACTGGGATCATATTTTCTAAATGACAGCTACCTCCAGATTTTTTATAATAATATCTAATAATTTAAACTTTATACGTTCATTAAATAAAATAATAGGGAGCTTAAGACGTTAGCTTCTGTACGCTCTCGTATGTAAGATTCCACGTAATTTCACATGCGCACATCTAGTGCATATGCAGCAGTTCAGGTGACATGCGCATGCACCCGTGAAAAGATATCAAACTTACGTAAGGTAAAATAAGAGATTTTGCAAAAATCCACAAGTTAAAAACGCTAACGTAGTAGAATATCATTTTAACTTTGGTCACAAAATCAAAACAAACATTTACAATCGATGTAGACTATTTCTTAAAAGCTGCAGCATACGATTCGAGATGCTTTGTTCTACGTAAAACTGTAGATCTGTGAGTAGAAACATTTGGTAGATTATAGATTCTGATGAATTCGGCGATAAAGAATGCAGCTTATCATTATTATTAAAAAATAATATTATTGAACTTCTATTGGTTATTTAACTTCTTGTAAGTAAATTGTTTAGTTAAAATCAATATAATTTAAATTTTGAAATAGCGAAAATACATCTAATTTCTTGTGGAACTAGTGCTATTAGACAACCATAATATTAAACAAGAACTAATAAAAAAAATTTTTTATTGAATGAACCAATGGTTGTAAGATCAGACGATTCATTTCTAATTTTCATCCATACATTTCCTTAAATTCGCAATCCATCTCCATGTTTTTAGTTCGAAGACAGAAAACAACTTTTAACAGCTATAAACAGCGTGTTTGTCGCTTTGTCTTTGTAGCGTTAATCACGCCGTCATCACGTAAAGAAATGTAGCATCTAAAATAAACGCGAGCATGCGCAGTTGCTATAATTTTAAGAACGGACGCTGACGTAAATTAGCGAAATCCCAAATAAAAAAAAATAAAAAGAACTAATTTTTTTAAAAAAATCTTTTTTTCATCGATTTTTCTTAAGACCAACAAATTTCAAAACTACGTTTAAAAACTTTTCGATTTACTTAAAAAGTCTCAGAGATATGACGATTTAGGGAAAAAGGGAAATTAACATCTAAGGATCAAAACTGTCGAACCAACACCTCCTATTCTAGGAGGTGTTGGTTCGAACGCTCTCTTGACTTAAATATTGGAATTACATTTTCGAGATTTGCGGCTTTCCCGCATATTTTGAGAGTAATGAATCCAAATGTGCCGAAAATAGGTACGCTCTTTGAAAAGTATCGCCTGTTCTAGTTAGTGAGCATATTTAAGGTTAGCCCCTCAAAGCATTCACCACTCATATTTTCTTCACCAAGAATTAAAATTCATCGTATTATGAGTTACGTCTATGCACAGAAAGGCACCTGAAAATTGTAACGCTTTTTGCCCTAACAGCACCCCCTTTCGGTAGTAAGCTTGGCAACTTTTGTTCTAATTATACATTTATTTAACTATTTTTTCTTAAGATCATATAATTTGTATTCGTTCGGTTATTAGTTTTATCATTAATTTTAATACTTCAGTAAAATGATTCTAAAAAATAAGAGTGCTGAAGGTGACAGAAGTATGTTTTTTTTTTGAACAATAAGTAATTCACTATTTGATTCAATTATTTACTTTTTTCTTATTCTTACATTCATTTTGATGTAAAATAAATAAATACATATTTATATGCCGGACCTACATCATTAATATTTGTTAACTAATTGAAGAAAAATACGGATAAGTATTATTTCTTATAATTATTGCATAAATGCTTATAAATATGAATTATCAATGACATTATAAACATGAATTATCAGAATTTTTAAAATTTTTTTTTATAGAATTTATAATATGATCCATTATATTTGAAGGAGGAATTAGTCTATTTTTTCATACATCGTGATATTTAAGGATTAGCGTTAGAGTGAATTTAAAAATATTGGCCGAGGTTAAACTACTTGGTGATGTTTTTAACACTATAATATGCTTAATTTTAAAATTATTAGAATAATTTGTATAATGTGTATTTAAATTAAATTATACGATTATTAGAATCCTAAAATAATAATAATTAATAATATTTTTACTCAGTCGCATTTCAGCTGCAACAGATAGTCCAAAGATGGTATCTTTGTTCCCTACAAGTTTAACCGTTCTAGCAACATGTCATCGAACTAATCGTCATTAGCACATTCTCGAACCAATTATCGAATCTTAAATTTTTTAATTCGGTCTATACTATTTTCTACAGACTTTTGTACTTTAAAGATTCTAAATCTTAAAAGTTTTCGTACAACAAAACAAAATGTAACGTTAGGTTTAACACTCAAAATAGCGTCGGCGGCCCTTACGATTTTTTAATATATATAGAATTTTTTTCTTTCTTCTTCAATTATTTGATTTGATGACAATTATATTACTTCAATAATACAAATGTACGCAATCAATTGGTATGTGAAACACAAACCAAACAATACGACTTGCACGTGAATACTAAACAAAATCAGGTAAATGTAATTATGAATTGGTGTAAAAGGTGGTTTAATGACAAAGCACATTATAGCCTATTATCATATATAGTGCCTAGCGAGCGATTTATTTCAAGAGATGCAGTAATTTGAAAAAGCAAATCAAGAGTTGTTTTAATATTAAAACTGACCTTATTCCACTTTCAAAACAAACAAACAAAAATTGTTTTTGCAACAGCATTGTTAAAACACTTTTTTTTAATTTTATTAATTTAACAACAAATCGTGTTCCATTAAATGTATGATCGTAAATATAAAACAAAGATATCGAAATAAATTTAAGAAATAGAAAAATAGTGCAGAGTTAAAGCATTTAACACTAATTGTAATTTACTTCACAAAATGTAGTTTCGTCTTCATTTACATTCATCTATGAAGAATTAACATCAAAGCATTTTATGGAAATGAAATAAAACAAATAACCTAGAGATTAAATTGAACTTAGTATATTCAATCAAAAAATAATAAAAGAAAATGATAAATTCATCAATCATGCAAGTAGTTAAGCTTTTTACCGTAACGCGGCGCTACAAACGTTTAGCGATACTGTTGACATTTTACATTTTGACTAAAAAAAAAAATTTAAAAAAAAAAAGCAAGCATCGTTTTTTTTATATGCTATAGCATTAGAGTGAATACTCTTTATATATTTCTATGTGATTTCGCACAAAATATAAAGGTATGAAGGCAATTGGGTACTCGCATTTCAAGAAGAAATTATTGATACCCACACATGTTACCTATGACATCACTGCTAGCTGGTGATTTATAAGCAAAATGGCGTGTTAAAGTTGAGCTAAGTTTCTCTACACAAGTTTGTTAATTAAAGTGAAGTTAAGTAAATGCAGTGCTGTATCGCTCCTCAAATTTGTCAAAATTCTGCTTATTTTAATTACAAAATTTAACTTAGATATATTATTTGTTTATGTTTTCATTGTAACCGTGATATATTTTTGCTTCGTGTGCCTGGCAACTTTGATGCAGTATTAGTTTGTTTATATTCCACATGCTTTCATGCCTGTTTTTATGTTAAGTAATATGTAGTGAAAGAATTGAAGTTTTTGCAAAAGAATATAGAGCGTGTCACGTAAGAGAATGGATACTTGACGGGCTTGGCTTACTCGAAATAAAATGGAAAGAACAGTTGCTGACGTAAACAAATGACACGTTTCAACAACCCATAAGGATGGAGATACCCACACCTACGTCACTTATAGGTACTGTTATCCTATTTCATTTGAAAAGTAAAATTATTATTTTTTGACAAATAATTAAATTTTAAATATTATTATGGGGAATTAAGCGAAAGCAAAAAGAAATGTCCCGTTAGTAATACAGACAGCAAGCAACATTTTAATTATTCTAAGAAAAACACGTGCAAGAACATCCTTAATATGAACTCCAATTGAGGTGAAGTTATCAACAAATTAGAAGTAAAAATCTGATTTCCTCAAGTGGAAGATTATAAAGAATATTTTAATCCTGCTCTCATCACTCATGTTATTAAATGATGGATTTCGAAGAAATTAGTTTTATCAGTATCTTGTTGGAAAAACAGTCAATTTCAATTGCGTCAACATTTTTCTGCTCACCATGAGATCTTATAACAGATTACACCTAATTTATTTTAACTAAAAATACATGCGATGTCAGCAGATACATTTATAAACAGGAAAAAAACTATAAATAAATAAACTAAAAAAAAAAAATATAGATTTTTTTTCTAGATTCTTCTAACCAGGATTCGGATGTTGAGGTTCAAAAAATTCTTAAAAAAATGACTTTAATAAAATTTAAAAAAAAAAACAACTATTTCTAAGAAGCATCAAAAATTACCTAAAAAAGGAAAAATAATGCCTTTTAAATTTGCGCAGAAATGTTTTATTTTTAAATATTATAAATAATAGCTTGTACACAGTTCAAAGCTTTAAAAAATAAAATAATTAAAATAAATCTGTAATTTATGAATAAAACAAAATGTAAATAAATGCCAGATGAAGATAAATGAAATTTTATTAATCTTTAAAAACTTTCTTTAGAACCAATGAAATAGAACAATTTGCAAAAAATGATTGCTTTATCAAACGCTTAGTAATACATTTATAAAAAAAAAAAAATTAAAAAAGCCCAATGTTTAAAAGCAAATTCTGACAATTCTTAAAAACTAGGAGGCTTCGCTCGCTGCGAAAACCCCCCTGCTCGCTCATTGGATACGTTCTTAACGTCTAGCTTTTGTATACTTTTTTTAACACTGAAGTTCCGAAAACTTTTCACTGTAGAAAATTTTAAACCTGTACATTTCAATATTAATTTGAAATTGCAAACAGTTCACATATTTTTCGTAATCACACTATTCTAAATTTCTGCTGAATCGTTTTAACTTAAGAAATGCGAAATTATCAAATACTTGAAATTTTTTAATTGTTTAAAGTTCTTCATTTCCTTTAAGAAATTAAGTACATCAAAAACACGTTCCCTTCCTTTTGAAATAACATCCATGTTTACAAGTGTGCATTCGCATGTGAAAGTGTGATCGAAGTGATTTAATATCTATTTTTCGTAACGGGGGGTTAAATATAATGTATTAGTTATACATGATTCTAAATGCGCAATTCCTGTTAACGCTCAGCTACAGCCACAGGGTTATTTTCATTGCATTCATTGACGGACCCGCGAAGATTTGTACCCATCGAATTCGAGAAATTAATTGCGTTAAGAACCGTGTTTCTTTACGAAACTAACGTTAAAAGTAGTTGCCATGAATCGCTGCAAACTACTGTTTTTTTAATATCACACTACTCACTACTCTACTTTTTTTTTAAAAAGTAGTACACTACACTACTAACTATGAAAAAAAGTAGGACTACAGTAGTTTTGCTGCTTGTAGTGGCTACTTCCGCCCACTGGGTAAAGTATATGTATCAACATGTACTCTATTTTTCCTTCGAAAATTTAAAATGGTAGAAAATAATCCAGATCTCCTAATGTTAAAATATAGAAACTATCGGCAGTCATGCTTCAAACAGATAGAAACTTTCAATATAGTACATGCTTCGTGCTGGTCGTCCAATGTTAAAATATTGGAACATCATGAATTCAAGCCAATGCTAAAATATTGGAAATTTTTACATTCGTGCTTCATTTTTTTTTTTTTTTTTAATGGCGGGCACTTGGAGCTATTGTCCATTGGCCACAGAAAGTGCCAGAACTGCTAATTCTCTTTTCGTTACCCAGTGGGCACCTGTGGCGAAGCCACGGCGGTGGAACAGCGTCGCCCACGTCACACTACCACAACCCGTTTATAGGACGGGTCACATTCACACACAAAGGAGAAAGGACATAGAACACAGATAGAGGGAAAGAAACATCCATGCCTTGCCCGGGATTCGAACCCAGAACCTTTCTGATGCAAGGACAGTTCCCTGCCCCCTACACAGACTGGTCGGCTCGTGCTTCATTGAGTTCTATGTTTAAGTATAGAAACTTCTGTATCCATGCTCCGTGCTGGTCTTCCAATGTTAAAACTATTTGAACTTTCAGTACTCATGCTTCATATTAGCCTGCCAATGTCAAAATATAGGAACTTTTTTAATTCTGGGTTCATTCAAGTCTCCCAATGTTAAAATATAGAAAATTTCTGCATTCATGCTTCATTGAGGACTTCCAATGTTAAAGTATGGGAACTTACTGGATTTATGCTTTATGTAAATATTTTTACCCAATGTTAAAAATATTAGAACTTTCTTCATTCATTTTTTATATTCGTCTACCAATGTTAAAATATAGAAATTTTCTGCATTCTTGCTTCATGCGTGTCTCTCAGTTTTTAAAAGCTGAAAATACTGCTACTATTCGTATCATCTCATATAAAGTATATTAATTATTCGATAACGATCTTTTTAAAAGCCAAACTAAGAAGAAACTGCCAAATTAAAGACCGATAAGTGAGTTTTTGATTAAGAATGCTGAAATTGTTTTTAATAGATTAGTAAGCACCCTACTATAAAATAAACTGTCATTTATATAGTGTAGTAGCACTGGTTTATATGTCTTTTTAAAAGAGATTGAGGCATTTTTATTTTCGAGTCCGTATCAAATATTGTTTTTGCAACTATCAGCGAGAATTCTAAAATTATTCTTTCGTTTCATTTTTTATTTATTCAAAATATGTTTGAAAATTTCAAATTTGGCTTTAATGTTAATTTTATTACTTTAATGGGTTTATTATTGTCAAAACTGGTATCATTTTAAACTACATAGTTAGTGATATAAAATATTATCCAGTTTATTGGGGCAGAAAACGCCGGATGTGTGATAAAAAAAAAATACCAGAGCCTTTAATATAGCTGATAAATTAAAACCTAACTAATTCAAATATTATTTAATTCATTAGAAGTCTTTATTTGACAAAGTATTGTTTATCATATATATATTCTTAATAGCCTCATTCATGAAAAATAATTTTTCCTCATAAAAATTGATTTCATTATTATGTTCATAATGCTATAATTTCATATATATGAAAAATAATTTTTGATAATAATAATAAGAAAAAAATTGATACTTCTGTTCATAACATAGCAATTTCATTTCTAAAAAGTAATGTTTGATGACAAAAAAATAATTTAATGATTTTGTTCACAATATTAGAACCTCATTTCTAAAAACTAATTTTCCTGATCAAAAAATAAAATCAAAAAAATTATAGGATATCAAAAAAGGGGGTGGAGAGACGGAGAATTCTAATATAGAATAAGCTAAGCCTCGTTAAACAATAAGCTTCAACGCAAACAAGTCAGACGATACTTAGCGTCGTTCTTGAGAATCATGATCGAACGATATCGATACACGAGTTCTGACATGGCGGCGTGTGCGTGACACATCAGCAATTATTAATAAGCGTGACACTGTGAAATGGGAAAAATGGAATTATCTTGTCTACCGTCACGAAACCAACCTCCCGTCTAATGAATCCGCAGGTGTTTTTAGGTAATTAAGGAAAGTATTTCGAACTTCTGCGCAGATTTGGGAGAAGAGCAGTTTTTTTTATAACTTACTATCGCCAGATAATATTGGAATTATCTTTTAGATTTGAATAATCTATGTAACAGCCTTTGCTCTTGAAGAGTGTTATAGTAATTGTGTTGCTACCACCTGGGAAAATATTTGCATATTAGCACATTTTTATTATTCATGGAGATTCTCACTTCATCCATCAAATACCTTCACTTGTTCTTGTTAGTGTTATAATATAAAGCCGCCTTTATTAAATGCCTGTTATGCACGATACTGACGAGAAAGGCATACAAAGTTGAAAGTTAAGTGAATAAAATCGGAAATTTTTTTTTTTTTTGGAATAGCTAACTGGTTCATGTAAACATAAATAAATATTTCTTCATTATTCTTTTATGTTTAACATAAGTTCGTAAAGCAGTGAAGTAGTTACTACAATTCCAAAGTAGTTTTAAGTCGCTACATTCAAAAAAGTTGCGGTTCACTACATTTGTGACAAAGTATTTGTTGTAAACTACATAAATAATGTGGTTTTTCCGACCACTGACTTTAACATACTTTTAATAGAAATACTGAGATCAATATTTGAAAGAAAATAAAACAGTCAAATCGATGATATCAGGCAATCAAAATCACTAAAAAAAGAGTAATCGATATAAAGAAATAACTTTCGATGATATAAAGCAAACATTTTTCTGAGAATCAACTGATCCAGCGTTGTTGTTAAATATAGCATTCAAAGTGAATGGGAACGATAGAGCCAAGCCCATTTACTTGCTAAAAAAAGAGCGTCCCGATTGAACCACTAGCTTCGCAATTTAAAACAATTACAGAAAACACTCTTACATCCGCTTCGATGTTATTTTTATTTGCTTTTTGTTAAATCTCACGAGGGAAAAATGAAAAGGGAAGAAATGAAAACAATTATTCAGTAGGAATTCTCTTTCCAGTCGAGCGATCATGCGATCTCTTCCTTTCGATAACACCTTACGATGTAATGATGCCACTCGAGAAGCGGTAACTTTTTCTTTAATCGTTTGCTTTTTTTACGCAAAGAATAAAGTCAGTGGCTTAACCACCAGCGCAATGGACCGGTTTTCAGTTCAGTCAACGTTCTGAGAACAGTAGAAGGAAGATATTCATTCAAAGAACAAAAAAGAAAGGAACCATTATAACAAAAGCAAATCTTGAGAATATTCAAATCTAAAGAAGCATTTTTAAAGTCATTTTCGTTTGATATTAGAATGGGTGTTTCTAATCTCTAAATACAGGGCGGCCCAAGTAAAACTATTCTAGAGTAGGCAATAAATAAATAAAAACACCGCATATTAACTGACAATTGAATGTTTTACTCGCCAAACCGATTGACTCCACTTTCTGAATTCCTAAAAATTTAAATTTCAGAACACTTGATTGACTCTCGCAATAACAATATATATTCAAAACAATTTTTTTTTTCTAAAAATAACTATGAACACAAAGTGCGTTTATCAATTGAATGATAAATAGTTTATTTCGGAGCTATTTATATATTAATTCAGATTGTTTTTTATATTTGTTTTACGGAGTTAATTGATTTGGTAAGACATACAATTGATACAGTTAGTGGATAAGATAGTTATGACGACTTATTTATAATTGCTTTAAGGAGTTAATCGATTTGGCAAGCAAAAGGTGAATTAAAAAGAAAAGATGACAGTTAGAAAATGCTTAAATTTCTGGATTTAATAACATTTTAAGTTTGTATTGTAAGACTTATTTTAGATTTTAAAAACATTAATTTACTCAGCGAAATCGAAATAAGACGGTGTTTAATGGGAAAGGTTAATTGATACATTTTTATAAACATTCAAACGTTTATTTTTCTCCAATTCACTTGTATGACAACTTCAACTTAATTTGTGTTTACAGGAAATATTAATAAAATATGATATACAATATCGAATATACACAAATAAGGAAAACATTTTAACATTACACTCTTAGAATTCTCATTTTAGCAGACTGTCCATCCAATTAATCGTAAAGTTTACAGTAAAGAACATTTTTTGCCTTAACGGTTTTGATACCGTTTACACCTAGTATGGTTAAAAAACCGTATAGTTCTATATTCATGGTTCAAAATCGTAATAAAGAAATTTAACTGGACATTGGCTGAGATGTATTTTATCAAACGAACAGTGCAGTGTGGTTTAATTAGTTTATCTAGTAGTTTCATCCATCGTAAATAATTGGAAATAATAGAATTTTTTTGGTGTCGGGCAGATTAATGGTGCTGCCATCTATGCGTGAATGGCAGTATCGTATTCTAATAGTCCAGGGTCACAGATTTGGAAGTGCAGGATATTGGACACATTTCATGTTTCATGGATGAAATATTGCAGTGTCAACACTGGGACTCGAACCCAGTTCTGTCGGTTATGAGATTGACAAATTATCACTCTGTGATACAATATGTACACATCTGATAAGAATTAAGTGGCTTCAATAGGTTTGTTCAGTTGGTGCGATAAAACCTTATTAGGTGAAAGCAGTTAATAAATGGTTTTTCTCACAGTTAACAGTTTGAATACCATCTTATTTATGGTTATTTGACTGTTTTGTTTAAATATGGTAAAATAACAATTAAATAAGAAATTTCTAACAGTGTACCATTGAGACTAACTTGTAGATAACTTTCGTATGAAAATAAAATATGAATTACAGAAAATCTACAATACTATAGAAGTTTATAAGAAAAATGTTAATTATACCTGAGTTTTCAAGCTTTCAATGTCAATGAATTGTTATGATTATTCAATGAACATTCAAAAGAGTACTTACCTAAAAAGAAAAGAATATTGTTAGTTACAAAATGCAAAATTCGTGTATTACTTCAAATTACAGTTGGATTTCTTAAATAATGAACAAAAAAGTCACTTTGGGTCCCCTCCTCGCAAAATGTTTGAGAAGACGGCCACAAAAATAAAGGTCTTAACTTAGTCACAAACTTCATGAGATTAAAACCATGACTAAAATTATATATCTCCCACAATTATTTAATTTTCATTTAATAATTATTTTATACACAAATAATAAGAATTTTTTTTTCTGAAAATTTCAAAAGTTAGGACGAATAAAAACATTTTTTTAAACTTTTAATTAACGCAGCGTTCAAATGAATTACAAATGATTAAAGTAAAGAATTATTTTTAATATTTGTATTCAATATTTTTTTTAAATGTATAAAAAATTTATTGATTTATGTCTAAATATCTTATAGGACATTTAGAAATAATCAAATTTGGTCTATACTAAATATTCAAAAGCGAACATAAATCTTCTAGAATAGAATGAAAAAATAGAATAAAATAAAGAACTTTCAACGGTTCCATTCATCAAAACATTTCACGCTATGAAAACGATGCTGATAATGATGTCAAAATCAGCGCAAAAAGAAAAAAAATCAAGAGGGAAAAAAAAGAAAGAAAACGGATTAAATCTTTAAGAAATAAATTAAAATTTTTCGTGATCAGAATACACATCAGTCAAATATTAATTGCAATCAATTGGTTAAAAAAATCAGAGAAAATGTTGCTTACATAAAAGCATTAATGAAATAGTGTGCAATTTAGCCCTTAAGGCAGACGATAAAATATTGCGACGTTTTCGGCGCACATTTCGACAAAAAAATTAATGATTTTTAATTAATCACTTTAATTGATTAATTACTTCTTTCATTATTTCGAGTTTAAAGATTCAAAATTTGAAAATTTTGATTACGTCTGAACACTTGGATTACGCCTCAGCTTTATAAATGTCACTAAAATGAATTTAAATTTAAATACAAAAAAAAAAAAATTCTTTTGAATTGTAATTGAATTTTAACTTGTTTTCTTAGGATATAATTAGAAACTCAAAACACTTCATTTGTATATTTAAATACTACGCCCATAAAAATCTGAATAATGAAGAATACTTAAAATAATATTGCTTCATTGGATGTTTTGTTAATTTTTTAAAGGTCAAAGTTTATTTGAAGGACAACTAAATATACAAAGAAGACCCCAACGTTTTAATTTATTTATTTGAATACTTAGAATTTTAGTCAAATGAATGAAACAAAACGAAGGACCTTGAAAAATCTAGGCGCAGGCGAGACTTTTATTTTCAGCTAATTAATTTGAATAACCTTATGTATGCGCATTAAAGTAAATGCGCTCTTATCCAGCGCTGGGTGTCATCGTGTTTTTCAATATCACCATATAATATCCAATATCAATCGATATTTCCATATTTGAATTAATTTACACTATAATCAATATTTTTGGTATCCAAATGAAATAATTTAATAAGATTCACGATAATAACGTAGTCGATAAGTTAATTATAATATTTAATTGAATACTTATCGTCACCCACAGAAATAGCGATTTTACCATATTTAACGATATCTGTTATCTATAACAATCGAGACTTATCGTATTCAAAATTTTACATTGACGATAATAATATTGATTTTATAGGCTTATCGGATATTTGATATTTGTCGTAAGACACTGGTCGGTATTTCCTGTCAATTTTAAAATATATTTATCACGATATTTTTTTTAAAAATCGTTACTTTACATCATGTCGACCAGTTCTAACTATTTTTTAATTACATAAGTTTCATCTTGTTCTTCCCTTTCAGGACAGTGATAGCATAGATACGTGATCGCGCGATTCGATATCATATATAAAACGCATTCTAGCGGCCATAGACTATACGCAGGGCCGTCTTTAAACTATTTGAGGCCCTGGGCACATTAGGATCATGGGGCCCCNAGAGCCCGAAAAAAAGTTGTACACTTTCTGAACTATTTCAAAAAACTGTGATGCCTCCGGTACACACCCAGCAGCATGGACACCTACCAAGTTTAGTGAATGTCCTGCACATGGTATAAAGGTGGCAAATTCACATTTTTCCTTGATTCTTGTTTGTAGACCACTATACTTTCCCGACATATTTGAAGCATTGTCGTAGCTTTGTCCTCTGCAATCTTTTATGGGAATATCATGTATCTCTAAAAAATTTAAGATGGTCTCCGCTAAATACTTAGATTTATGTTCTTTAATAGGTATAAATTTCAAAAACCTTTCAACAGGAACACAGTCTTTTACGTATCGAATGATGAAAGTTAGCTGGTCAATATGAGACAGATCGGGCGTACTGTCAACGCTTATGGAAAAATATTTTGCTGATTTAACTTCATTTATAATTTTTTTTAGAACCTGTTTTCCCATTACTTCAATAAACTCATTACAGATATTTGCTGATAAATAAGAAATGTTACCCTTTCCAGGATTCCCAAATTTTTTTAAGTGATCTGCAAGAAATGGATCAAATTCACTCAATAATTCCACACAACCCAAATAATTTCCATTGTTTGGAGATCCTAGGATTTCATTGTCGCCGCGAAATGGAAGCCCTCTCGATGCCAAAAATTTTACAACAGCTACAATCCGTTTAAGTACGTTTCTCCAGTAATCCACTTCCTTTTGATGTTGAGATAATAAGTCTATATCTACTCTACCAACCGCTTTACTTCGTGCCAGATAAGTCATCATAGATTGCTTATGCGCTGGGCTATTTTCATGTGTTAAAATTATGTGATTAATATGCTTCCAATCATTACATCCATTCCGAGAGCAAAGATTAACATCAGTTGGGTTAAATAAGCAGCATGAAAAACAAAATACAGAGCATTTGGAAGGCGAATACAGCAACCATTTTCTTTCGACGCTTTCATTGTTCTTTAATTTGCGAATAAATAATGCTTTGTTGAAATATCTCGTTACTAATTTATTACCATCTTTGTATGTTCTGGATGCCTCGGAAAAGTCAGAATCTTTATTTTGAAAATATACTGGTCCCTTACGAATTAAAATTTCGCGATTTATTTCAACAAACTTTTCGTGAAAATAATCGGCGGGATCGTGCGATATTAATTCTTCTGTGTTGGAAAACTGCTGTTCAATTGACACAGTTGGAGTTGTCGGTTTTAGTGAAGTCACTGAAGTCGTTGCACTTTCGTCGTAGGAATAGTCGCTTTCTGATTCAATCTCTTTTTCAAAATTGGAACATGAAGGTTTAGAAATTCCCGCAATTTGTAATTGAGCTGAGTCATCATGTGGAACATTTATGAGTTGATTGCTACTTACAGAAGTTTCTCCAGTAGTAGTAGTAAAATATGATGTTAATTTTGGTAACTTTTCAATTACTTCTTTCTGATGTAGAGCTTTTTTCCTTTTTTCAGATCCACTAGGATATGACCGTTTCGACATTTTATATTATAATTCACTATTTAATTAATTTTATAACGAAAATATTCGCTAACACAAAACAGACAAAACGACGATTTAATCAAACAATACTATTTTTTTTATCAGAGCTCGAGCACAGTCAGTAACAAACTAACAACTACAAACAAAACAAACGCCACAACATCGCAGACAAATACTTGAAGGGAATTCCCGTTCGTCAAGTCAAACGACGATCGGGAATCGGGAATTCCCCTTTTTTGTCTTTGGTATTACGAATGACGTTCGAATAGGTTTCTTTAAGACATAAACCACACCGCATCAAATAATTCTTTTTTTAATTTAATAATTTTTTTTTAAATTGTATTCTTATACTTACATATAGGTATTTAAATTAACCTAAACATACTAATATCGGAAAAACTCATTTTTGAGAGAGAGTGGAGTATTATACCCTGTTTATTTATTAGTTTGATCTTTCTTTTTGACAGATGTCAAATCTGAAATCGATATAACTTTGCAACGACGAACAATATCTTCTTATTTTAATAATATTAAAAATTGATAATAATCATAAGAATAGACACACAACATAAAAGTACCTGTTAAGGACTCAAGCATTTTCCGAAAGTCTTAAGTGGTTTTTATTGCTTCGAGGTAAAATTTAAATAGAAAAACTGAAAACAATGGTTTCTTACCTACCCAATGTTTTTATGTCTAGTGCAATAAAATTGATTGACGAATGAATTTATTTATTTTGAATAGTTTAAAACATACATACAGCCACATATTTAGCCAACACATTTTTTACACCAATAGATATTTTCTGTTTCCCATCACTGACCCATCTGTCAAAAAGTTCAAGCTATGTTGTACAAGGTATAGCTATCCGCATGCGGCAAACTAAAGCTAATATAATAAGCGTAGGTATTGTAGTAAGTCATTATCATCAGATTTTTCAAAATTAATGTTTTTCGGTAATAATGTATCGGTTATCATTTGGTAATCTGGCAGGAACTATGGGGCCCCATTCGATCGCGGGGCCCTGGGCACGTGCCCATAGTGCCCAGTGGGGAAGAGGGGCCTGACTATACGAAAGTGATTTCAATACGGTACTATAATATAAGTACGTCTACGTACTCTTAAGTACTTACAAATTCGTAGCGTGCGGACCTGAAGGAACGCCTCTTTCTCTTTCCGCCAAGATAAAACTATTTTAACCTAAAATTTGTTTATTTCATTCTTTAAAGAAAAGGTTCTCGAAAGTGCATACTTCAAAATTCAGTCACCATACTACCGGTAATTTGATCCGTAATATGGTGCAAATTTGCTGCAACCTTAATAAGGGATTAAAATAAACCGCGTTACCTTTCAAATTGAATCAAGACTATGAAGTACGTTAATAGGTTTGAATCTGGATTTTAATGAAAGTTACAGCACATTTAAATTAATATCACGGTTCAGCATACCCTAAGTTTCTAACAGAGCAGGACCGATATTTAAGGAATCATTGTAAATAAATTACAAATTATTTTGTTTTTAAATATAGCTTTAATTTGGTGATACATTGATTTTTAAATCTGAAGTTTAAAGTTAAACAAACGTCTGTGACCCCTGTCGTTCGGATTCTGTAGTCATTAGGCAGCTGATATCAGTAAGGCCCTGGGTTCGAATCCCAGACCAGGCATGTATGTTCTTTCATTCTCTGGCCCACCTAATAGGGTGCCCCCTGAATGAGTGGCCAACACATCTGCCCTACTGACACCTAAATGACGAGTGTTAATCGGGGGGGGGGAGGCATTGGGGTAAAAAAAAAACGTATGTGACCCGCCCTCGGCAAGCGATTATCAAACTATAATCCTTTTAAAGGATTTTCGCCGTGTTTAGAAACAAGCATAAATCAAGCAAGGATTTTCTCTTCCGAACAGCGCTATATGCCTCTCCCTAGGATAAGAATAGATGTTATCATTTACAGAAATGAAACAGTAGCCGATGGGTATCACAGTTATGCATTCATACAAAATGAAATTCTTTTCGGTTATCATGACAATCCCTTATAAATCATTTTGCGACTTCGAAAGGATTGACAAGGCCTTGATGACAACTCAGATTATCCATTGATTTTAGCCAATAAAAACAGACACGCAATAACCTCCCCCCCCCCATAATGAATGTTTTAGAAACGAGTCATTATAAACGGACATGACAATGAAGGGATTCACATTCAAACATAAAAAAAAAGAGGATAAGATATCTCTCGAACCCATAATCATAATAATCTTGCAAAAAGTGACGGCTTTTTACATTTTTGTTCAAAAAATCAGCTTTTATTTGACGCTTAAGATTCGTCCTCTGCACGCTGTCGCTTCTAAATCCCGTTCGTGATCTGCTGATCTCGATTCGTTCACTCGTTTTGCCTAGTTTTATTTAAAATCCAGTTTATAAACTTAATTTGTTTCATACTTTAAAAAAAAAAATACATTAGAAGCTACGCTTCTTGCTCGATATCGTTCCCCAACACTCAAAAGTTCTGGCACAGTTCTTTCCATATTACTTCGCTCACACGTTTTAACTATAAGCTCGAAATAGGATGAATAATATTGCGAATATTGATACATATTCGCTTATATGATAGACATTGTATAAGTATGATTTTGAGGTGCACTGATAATAAATATTCTTTCGTAAAAAAAAGAAGGGCAACTCCACAGTTGAATTGGAAATGTAAACAAAGTGAGTCGTGTTGCTCATCATCAGAAATGCAAGTACTATAATGAAACCTCTCGGGAGGGACCACTCTTCCGTTACACAGTAAAAATGGTCGTTCTTAGAGGTTACCTCCTTTGACTTCAAAATTGTGATTGGAAGGTACGTGATTTTTCTCAAATGATTTTAATTTTAGTCAGTGTCATTCTTCTCTTGGTGCGAAATTGCCACTTTTGTTGGCGTCATGAAAAGACAAGTATATGAATTAAAATGTAGCGTCTATAAAAATATCCCAACTGATATAATTACGTGTAAAAAAAAATTTACCCATCATCAGGGGTCTGTCCAGACATTTTGTGAAAGGTCCGTTTTTCGTGAAATTGTGAAAAAATTACTCACATTCTTTCAACCAGGGTCCGCTTTTATGAATTTGTGCAAATAACCGGAACCGGACCCGGTTATGGCAAAAAAAAACTTTTTCAAGGACTTTTTAAATTGCAAATAGATACAAGCTTATGCTCGGCACTGTAAAATTATAATAAAAAAATTAAATTTTAAAAAATAAACAGCAATTGCTGCTTCTAAATTAGAGATGCAACATTTGATATTTAGCCTATACTGCTGAACGCAGAATATTCATTTCGGACGAATAATGGAAGAATCGTCTGCCGAAGACAAAACTTAATTCGTTTACATCCATCTTTCTTGTTTTCTGCCCTGGGAAGGGTTTATTCGATTAACAAAACAATAATGAAGATAAACAAATTTGTGAAGGGTCCGATTAAAAGAAAAATCATTTTGTGAAGGGTCCGTTTTTAAGTTAAAATATTTTGTGAAGGGTCCGTTTTTATGAAAAGATATTTTGTGAAGGTTCCGTTAACGGACCCAAATTTCCTCTAAACAGACCCCTGATTATGAATGATAAAGTTTTTTTTAAATAAATAAACAAGTATGTTTTTTTCTTCAAGTTCGCATTCGATTTTATATCATAAAAATGAGTTAGCTTTAAAAGATGAGAAGGGGAGTGTTAGTTATTTCTAAAATAACTTTTTCTTTCTAATTTTAACTTTCAGCTCTGAAAATAATTCATTGATGGCATCGTCTTTAGTATACTCTGACTGCAACATGAGGTTGTATGGCCAAAAAGAACTCCCTAAATGAGAGTCTCACACAAATATTTTGAATACATTTTAATCTACTTATTTGTTTTGTTAAAATTTTTGTTTTGGAATTTTTCCGTCTTTCCTTATTTGACCTTTTCCGCATTGGGTGCAGATGTTTGCCCGGTCGAGATTAAAGGTTTTAATGTTTTCTCCTAAAGGTTTTCTTCCACACAAAGTCTAAATAAAAAATTCCGTGCCTCCCATAAGTAGTCGTAAAGAAAGGTGGTCCTCCCTGGAGTTTTCACTGAACATTGCTTCATAAAACAATAATGCTACTGCAAATAATTTTCGTTAAATTGAATAACGCGGCGTAACGTAAAACAATTACAAGAGCTAATGTCCACATCCATAACATTTTCATACCAGAATGTTCTTTAAACATTTCGCTAAAAATGAACAAAACTCATATATTTTCAACCCATTGTTTTTGTTTTATAAGAGACAAAAGCGCACAGTGAATGTTTTCTAAAACAATTTTAATCTACGGTCGGTATCTCAAAAACCATGTTATGTCAACAAAAAAAATTTTTTTTCCTCTTGGTATTATATATCCACCTTATGTTAATTTGAATTCCTATGTCGAAGGCCGGGATAGCCTGGTCGGTAGGGTGCTGGGCCCATGTCCAAGAGGTCGTGGGTTCGATCCTCGTCGGCCGAAGACTCCCCGTGTGGTAAATGGTGACTGATGCACGTTAAATCTGTCGAGTCTCAAAGTCCTCCATGTTCCCATAACAAATCAATACCTCTGGGGGTACTGATCCAGGAGTTTCCTTGTCTTCTGGATTGGTTCAGAATTACAAGGCTACGGAGCTGAAAATTAGTTGTCGTAAACCCATAAAATTGGGTCGGCTGTTCAACGACGGTTATAAAATAAAATAAAAATTCCTATGCCGAAAGGTTTCTTCTCAAAACCTTGCTCTGTCAAAAAAAAAAAAGAATTTTTTTCGTAAAAATCACACTTTAAATTTATTATAAGTCAATTCTCTTCTATTAAATGCATAATTATTTTTGTCTTACTCTTAAAAATCAGAATTACAATTATATTTTCTTTAGACTTATAATAAACTATCATTATATACACATTTATGAGTAGTTATTCTTATATTTCAGGACTCTGCTTTTTAGAGTAATACTTTAGAATTTATTATTCTACTTTTTAGAACATATTTAGTTCTAAACTTTGTATTTCGAAATCTTTTGACCGTCCCTTCAACTTCGAGATAGCGAGAGTATATGCTATAGCGAGACACCTTCCAAACAGTAAAATAAGCTTTAATATGCTTAATTGTTTACCAATTTAAAACGTTTAACGTCCATGAGAGAGGAAAATAGACTCATTGCAAAAAAAGGCGACTTAACTATAAGAAAACATTTGTAAATTATAAGAATCTAGCCAGAAAATAAGGGAGCTTAAAAAAAAAAGGGGGGGGGAGAGAATTGGGGCGGATGTTATAGAGATGTATATTATATGGCTGAAAAATTTCAATTCTAAATAACATGTAAGTACAGTATGCCTAAAATAAAAAAGAACTTAATAGGAATTTGGGCTGCTATTAAATTCCTGTACCAGATCAGGAATTTATAAGCCATGATTTAGCTATTTTATTAGCACTGTTCCTTAGGACAATCCTAATTTATGGAGATTTTGAGGATTAGGAGTTGAAGCGTCATCGTTCGAAAAGACGTAATATTACGTCTATAAGTGGAACCGTTTGCATGCCTTCACCCATTGCATGAGTAGAGGCTGCCAATTTTTGTTAAAAGAAAAAATCAAAGCACGTGGCAAAAACTGTTGAGGTGTCACAAAATTCTTTTTGTGTCTCGTTCTTTAAGGTTTTTTTCGTTTCTAAAACACGAAGTAGGCAATATATGAATGTATGGAGGAGGGAATTGTTGAGGGTTCGAAATGTTTGAAATTTTTGTCTCGCTCATGAGAAAAGTAAACTCTCAATGAGGACTTCAAAGTAACTGAGGTTGTGAGAAAGAGGGGGGGGGGCATGCTAAAAATGGGTGTGGAGCTGGTGGGGCATGGCGGGAGTGGGAAAAAGAAATCTGGGTTACTGTGTATCGAAAGAACAGCGCGAAAAAGATTCTTTTGTTAAATGGGACCTCGGCGAATTCTTCTTTTACTTTTAACAGTTGCATGTGAAATTTTCTTTGTATTGCACCTTAGGTAACTAAGTTAAATCCAGAATGTTACTCATAATTTCCACAATGCATTATATAGTATACCCTCACTATCTCGAAGTTGAAGGAATGCTAAAAAAATTTGAGACAGCGAGATTTCGAGAAAGCAAGTTCAGAAGTAAATATATTCTAAAAAGTAAAAATATATATTCTAAAATAGGACTCTAAAAATTAGGGTCATGAAAAATAAGAATAAGTACTAATAAATATGCATGTAATGACAGTTGACTATAAATCTAAATACAATAATGATCATTTTATTCTTAAAAGTAAGATAAAAATAATTATGCATTAAATAGAAAAGAATTGGTTTACAATACACTTACCTTGGGATTTTCCGGAAAAAATTCAATTGCTATTTCGAAAAAAATTCGACATAAGAAGGTTTTCGAGATAACGAGAGTATATATATATAAACACATTTCTGTAGTCACCTAGAGACGGTGGTTACCATCAAGACAACATCATTAAATAACACCGTCACGGTGTTGCAGGGTTGCTCGTTTAAGCCCCAGCATAGATCTGTATGTTCAAATCGGAACCATGACAGACCTAATTTGTTGGGACATCATTCTGTAACAACATGGGTGTCATTAGAGCAGAATTTGTGTTTATCGGTGACAAAGCCCTTCCACACCGAACAAACATCATAAACGAATGCCTTCAGTCTGAAGACGTCACCCGTATGGATTGGCCAGCCTTCTCACCTGACTTAATTCCGACAGAGCATACATGGGACATGCTTTGATGATGGGTAGCACCCGTTCAACCACCATCTACATATGTACCTGAACTTCGGAGAGAATTACTAGCTGAGTGGAGTAATTTGCCTCAAGATCAGCTCGATAAGCCATGTCAAGGTTTTTACGGACCGTTTTTTATTGCATTACGGACGGTTTTTCATTGCATGGGAGACATATATTTTTTACCATCATACCAACCATACAATATTAAATTTTTGTTAAGGAGATATTTTTTATAATTGCTACAGGAGCAAATGGTATCATACATACATCATCTTTTTTTTTCTTAAACCTTCGTTTAATAAATAGGTTTTAAAAAATTATTAGGTTCAAAAAATAAGGTAAGGGCTTTAAATATTATTAGGCGAGAAAAATTATTAGATTTAAATTTTATCCCAACAGATTTAGGTCACTAAATCAGTTTAACTGAATCACTAATACGATAAATATTTTTTAAATATTTAAAATGAATAATTTTTAATTTTGAAGCAATATTCTATATATTGTTATAGTGTAAAAAAGTGGTTGAAAAGCAATCGTGGGGGTGGGTGAGCAAAGCGAGTAGGGTACAAAATTTTCAAGCAATTCGAGCGCAACATTAGGAAATTTTGCAAGTGGTCAGTGGCAAGGTACTTTTTAATAAGTGGCTACTTTTTTTTTCAGAAATAAGGACACTTTTTGTTATGAAAGTTTTAAACGATTAAATAAACTTAAGGTATGTTTCATTTTTTCAAAAGCAATTTTTCTATACTAAACGTTGCAAATTTTCTTTAAAATTTTAAATCTTAAGAAACGAGATTGAAATAAATAAACTTTTAGTACATTGCAAAATATTCATAATAATTCCATATTTATTTTATTTTATAACAGTCGTTGAACAGCCGACCCAATTTTGAGTTTATGGCTACCGATGTTCAACGGCATAGCCTTGTAATTTTGAACCCAACGCAGAAGACAAGGGAACTCCAGGATCAAATATTGGGAGAAATTTTGCCCTCGTGGAGGACTTCTAGATGGAACTTACCCGCAATTACATTACATGGAGAGGAAAATCACATTCGTCTGACGACAAGGAGACTCTAATCCATGATCCACACTGAGCATATATTACGTCAGCACTGCGGTCGGTGCAAGCTGGGTGCGGAATTCGTATTGACCAGCCCTCAATCTGATTCGAACCCGGTTCACCTCATAGGGAGGAGAAAGCTCTGAACCTCTGAGCCACCTCGGCTCATTCATATTTATTAGATCTTACTATATATAAAAATCTAATGATAGTGTCGCAGTTTTTCACATTTTCATTGGCTGGAAAATCACGCGGTAGGATCCAGTTTTCCCACATTCATTTTCATATTGGTTCGGTTGTCATCAGCAAAGGAGTTAAAATTGCCTGTACTGTTATTACGTTTTTGATTTTGTTTTGTTTCTAAAATAAAACTTTTGGAGGATTGTTTTTTCAAAATTATTTTTATTAGAATAATGTAATTCTACATTTACATTTTAAGATAAAGTTCTTTTAATCAGCGTCTGATCTTATTAACAGTTTTACGGTTATTATTTTTTGTTGCTAATGACATTAGTATCCATTTTATATAAAACGCTAATACGTACGTATGTATGTATCAATAAAACCGATGATATTTCTATTCTCGCTCTGGCAACAGTTTTCATTTTTAATTGATTGGATTCGGCGCGCAAGAGCACGTAGTGAGCAACCAGATAACAATAACCAGAGTGAGCATTATCAGGTTGTTCAATTCAGATTCATGCACTAAAAACATGACAATATTTAATTTAAACTCAATTAGGAATTAATTAATTAATTGAAGTGAGAATGCTTTAAAAGGCCGCTGTTGAATTGATATTTTTCTACTGGGAGCTACCTAAACGTCTAAAAAACGTTTAAGTGTTTGTATTGAATGCATTGAATTTTTTTATATTTCGCGTTTATTTATGCATTGAATTTTCACGCTTTAATAATGCAGAATATTAGTGAAGCAATATTTGATAATTTATTTTGCTAATATGTTTCTTATTTAGCTAATGTTTTGATTTTTTCACCATGTACAATCTAAATAGCTAATATACTTTTTTAAAAGACAATAACAACATTGGTAGAATTCTTCTACATAAGTACAATACGATGTCTTTGATGATAAAATATCATGTCTTTGATGATAATATATTATGTCTTTGTGCTAGAACATTGTGTTCATTGGCGAGCGAGCGCAACGAGTCATGGTTCACGGCGTGATCCACATAGGATTGCGTAGCAATTCTCGGGGGTTGGCGAGCGTTAGCGAGCAGGGGGCGGGGCCTCCTAGTAATAATAATAAAATACAAATGGAATGCATTTTCACGAATAAAAGTGATGTCGTTTGGCTACTAACAGACAATTTTTTAATCGCTCTTTTTTTTTTTTTTTAAATATTTAGTCACCTTATGACGATGATTAATTTCGTTCCACACTAGTAATAAATAAATAAAAATTCCTGAGACAACAAAAATTAACTATCAGACCCTAAAAAAGTAAGACAAAGAAATATTTAGGTAGTTTGAAAGAGCGCCTGTTTAAATTGTACAGACAAAATAATGGGAAAAAAATCTGACTCATAAGACAGAAAGAATGTAAGCATAGAAACAAGTTTTCTAGAAAACAGTTGAGAAAACTCGTTAGTAATGATTAACCCCGGTTGAAAGAAATTTTCAAAAATCAGTGGGGGGGGGAGAAAAAAAAGGAAAACAAACACCCACGAGCACAGGAAATTAGGAGAACTTATCGTCGAATATCTAAAGATAGATTCCCGTCTCTTCAGCATAAACAGACCCGGCTGACCTACAAAAACAACTGAGAAACTTTACTTGAGAACTCAAATAAGTACACAAATCACATGAGATTTTAAATATCACGTTTCATCATAATATTTACTGGAGGATTGAAATTGGTTTTCTAAATGATGGCTAATTTATGAAATCAAACTAAAAAGTTGCTTGAAGAACTGTTCTGAATGCACTGCAAAACGATGACTTTCTACGAATCTAAAAAATGGTAATATCAATGGTAATAGTAAATGGGTAAAGGGTTCAACCAAGTAAAAAAGATGTTAGAAAAAATTTTATCAAAACGACTCAATCGAATATATGTACTAATACGAAGAAAATTTCGAATCAAATGATGAATAGCTAAATGATTTAATCAAATTAAAAGAGTCGTGGTGGCTCAGGCGATAGAGCGCTCGCCTTCTAATGAGGTGACTCGAGTTCGATCAGCTGTTCGATTCAAATTCCGCACCCAGCTCCCACCCAACACAGCGCTGACGTAAAATATCCTCAGTGGTAGACGGATCATAGGTTAGAGTCCTCTAGTCGTCAGACTAACCATGGTAGGTTTCCTTGGTTTTCCTCCCCATGTAAAGAAAATGTGGGTCAGTTGCATCAAAAGGTCCTCTACGAAAGCAAATTCTCCCAGTACTTGATCCAGGAGTTCCCTTGTCTTCTGGATTGGGTTCAAAATGACAAGTCTACGGTGTTGAACATTAGTAGTCGTAAATCCTAAATTGGGTCGGCTGTTCAACGGCGGTTATAAAAGTAAAAATAAAATTAAAAAAGTTGCCAGAGAAATTTTTCTAAATAACCTACAAGTTATAATATTTAACATCAGATTTCCCACTCAATTTTTTAAAAAAATTCCTGATTTTTCCAGATTTATCAGCTTAATTTCAATGAAGATCCAGACCAAATTTTATCTATGACATACAATAATTCATCAGAAAACATTGATGTTTTTATTTGTATGTACTAAATATTAGATTTTGTGATCAAAAAAATATCACTGAATGAGGATGGAAACATGCCAGTTAGACTAAAATGTGAAATTTTTTATAAGAAATAATTGTAATAGCTGGGGTCTGTTTAGAAGAAATTTGGGTCCGTTAACGGACCCTTCACAAAATATCTTTTCATAAAAACGGACCCTTCACAAAATATCTTTTCATAACAACGGACCCTTTACAAAATATTTCAACTTAAAAACGGACCCTTCACAAAATAAGTTATCTTTTAATCGGACCCTTCACAAATTTGTTTATCTTCATTATTGTTTTGCTAATCGAATAAAACCTTCCCAGGGGTGGGGGGGGGCGGGGGAGAAAGACAGATGTAAACAAACTAAGTTTTGTCTTCGGCAGACGCTTCTTCCTATATTCGTCCGAAATAAATATTCTGCGTTCAGCAGTAAAAGCTAAATACGAAATATTTGTATGTTGCATCTCTAATTTAGAAGCAGCAATTGCTGTTTATTTTTGAAAATTTAATTTCTTTTATTTATTATAATTTTACAGTGTTAAGCATAATCTTGTATGTCTTTACAATTTAAAAACTCCTTGAAAAAGTTTTTTTGCAATAACGGACCCTATTTGCACAAATTCACAAAAGCGGACCCTGGTTGAAAGAATGTGACTTAACGTTTATTTTATATTCACAAATTACGAGTAATTTTTTCACAATTTTACAAAAACGGACCTTTCACAAAATGTCTGGACAGACCCCTGGTAATAGATGTTAGAATTATTTAACTCGAATATCAATAACTGATTACTGTTACTAACCATTCTAAGACTGGTTATTTTCCAGGTTTAGGGAATTTTCCCGGTTTTTGTAAACAGTTGAAACTTTCCCTGATTTTTGGAGTTGAAATTAAATTTCCTGACAATTTCAGTTTTTTCCTGTGCGAGCCTTGTAACACTACTGAAAATTCACATAAAATAATAATTTGCTAAATGAACTAATCAATTAAAAAAAATCACCAGAGGAAATTTTAAATAAGACCCAAACAATATAATGGGTAACACTAAGAAAGTTTCAAATCAGATTATAAATGTTTAAAGGATCTAATGAAATTAAAAATTTGACTTAGGAAATTTTTAAATGTCCCACAACAAATGATGACTGACACTAAAGAAATAGCAAATCGAATAATAATAGGCCATATGGTCAAATAAATTTAAAAAGATGCCAGAGAAATTTTTTTAAATGGCCTATAATATGCAATGACTAACACTACGGAAATTTCAAGTCAAATGATAGATGACTTAATATTCTAATCAAATTAAAAAGTTGCTTAGAAAAATTAGTAAATGACCCAAAATATTTAATTACTAACATTTATGGAATTTCAAATGGTATATTGATGAAGGATGTCCAAATATATTATATTTAAAGCATGAAATATAATTGCATAATGCTGATAAAATATACTTAAATTAGATACATCAATTTAAAAAAAATCATAAAGGAAAATTTTAAATTTGGAAATTTCTAATTGAAGATAGTACAAATTTCACAGAACAAAGTCAAGTACATATATTTCTACCTCGATTATAAAACAAAAAATGCTTAATATAAATACATAGTATTTTCAGTTACATCAAAAATTAGATATATATATATATTTTTTAAAGTTTTTAGTTCAAAAGTTTCAATTTGGAGAATTCTGACCGTTTGTAAAAAAGCATTTCCTCATCAGCCCGTTGAGGCCACAATTAACCTCTACCAACCACATGATTGTGGAAAAGCAGACAGCATTGCGTACAAGCCGCCTTTACTTCTCAGACAACCTGGCCCCCGTCTGTCCGAAGGTAGGTAGAGAATTGAACCCCAGTCTTTATAAACGACAGTTCAGTGTCTTTAACTACATGGCCATCGTAGTTCTACGTGACCATTTGTAGCTCACTCATTAAAAAAGAAATGGCATGAAAAATTTTAATAAATTACACGGGCGTTTAAAAAAAGCTTCTAAAATATATCTAAAAACAAGAAAAATAATTAAAAACACACACACAATAAATAGATTATAAGATCTTCACCTTTCTATAAAATAGAAAAAGAAAAAATCTCAAAAGGGTGTAACAATTTCAGCCTCAATAAAAAGAAAATTTTATGAATGAGATGTAATCACAAGGCTGGGGCAGGGGGGTGGGAGCTCCTACGAAGAAATAACTGTTTCCTATAATGACATACGTCAACCATAAACTTGCTTGCTGTCTCAATCTGTTTTGATCAAAGATAGAACTATCAAATATCTAGCGCTTTTCTTTTTTCAGTTTATTTTTCTACTCCAACTTGCACTTTTCTAGTTGATCAGGAAGTCAGGAATACAAATAGTATCATATCTTTCCGAACGCAAGAAGATGAAACGATAAAAACTGGAATACATAGTTCATGTTTCTTATTGCCGCAGAGTTGTCATAGATTTTCGTATGTAACAGCTGAAACAAAAGGAGAAAAAAGAAAGAAAGAGAAATGATATTTAAAAATGGTAAATAAAGATTTATTCCTGAGTTCACTTTAACGAAGAATAATTGAGAGCTACGAGGAAATAAATAAAGCATTATTCACCGAAAAATTTATTCTCATAAAAAAGTTATTTTTATAAAGTCTTTTGCAATCTGATTATAAATTTTCGTAAAAAATTGAAGAAAAAATCTTAGTTATTTCTATTTGCATTTATACTGCGTATTAATATTATTTTAACTGTAAATCTGTTTTACAGTACAGCATCAAAACCTTACAAAAATAACTTCTTTATGAAGAATAATCCACATTAGTGAATAAAAAAACATGAAAAATAGATTTGGTGCCAAATAAATAATTAAAAATTAAAATTACAAAACCTTGAAAGTAAAAGAAAATATAATTATTTTTCATCTAAATCAAAAATGAGAATTATGTTTTTAAAATAATTTTATTCCCATTTTTTTAATTTTAATTGCTTTACAGTTTGATTAATTTACAAAAAAATGAATACTTCAATAAATTTATTCATTTAAATGAATTTTACATACACATACACTCAATACAAAAATTAATCCAATACACAAAATTTATTATCCCCAAAGAGATCATTTCGAAATATGAAAATTAGAATTAAAAAATAAAAATAAAAAGACTTAACAAATGTTGTTTTTGCCTTTAAAATTGCTTATTTTAGTAAAATCAAACGGTTTTGACCTGTTGCTTAATTAAAATGGGGTATAGATAACAAAAAATTGCTTCATAATGATAATTATAAAAAAAATTATCATGTACAAATTTAATACTTAAAGCATTACTGATCATATAGTACCATATAGTATTATACATTGTATGTAATTCTCCTAAATTAAGTTTCATACGGGCTTATGTTTTATGAATTCTTTTTGATATAAGTGGGATGTTTTCCTGTGACGTCACATTAATGCTTCTTCTAAAGTTTCTTTTAACTCTAGTCTAAGCAGAGCTCCCTAAACGATAAGTCGATGCAACATATTTGAAAACTAAACTTTTAACAATTTTGTATCTCAGTCATACTTATATTTATTTATTCCTCTTTGTTTTTTTTTTATTGTTATTTTATATGATATTTATTTCTGCTGTAAATAGATAAAAGAAAGAATAACTAATTTATATAAAAGTACTTATGTAGCAACTATAAACAATAACACTTTTTCGTATTTATTCAGCTAATAGTTAGGAATTATTAATGGTGCATGACTGTACATAAATATTATTATTTGAAACATACTAATTAACTGAAACATATTATTTGAAACATACTTTCAAAGCATACTAATTTTTTTAAAGTTTAAGATAAAAAAAATAAATAAAGATAAAAAATAAATAAAGATAATTTAAAATATTTAAGTCGAATCGTAATTTTATTTCTTTAAGAAAAAATATACTTTTATCTCCGTTATCACACTTAAATATTAAAAAAAAATAAGTACATAAATAAAAAAAACTTCTAAACGTTTTAAATAAAACAAATAACCAAACAATGACATTAAATTCAATAAAGTCACTTAAAAGAGAAAAAAAATAATGAAATTATCATCCAGCGAGTAGTTAAGCTGACATAAGCGAATAGTTAAGCTTACATATTATAAATTTAAAGGCGAAGAGCTTAAGTCTTATTTCGAGTTTTGTTGTTTAAGTCTTATTTCGCGTTCTTATGTTTAAGAGTGGAAACTTTTTTAATTTTTCTATTTCTATGCAAAGTTTTGAATTTTTCATTAATAAAGTCTTATCTTAATGGACAAAGTTAAGCACTAACTGACAACACAACAACTTCTATCACAGTCGCATGACGTTTTAATTGATTTATTAATGAATAAATGATTATAAATGCTTTTCAACACACAAAAGAACAAAGACAAAGTATGACCAACAATTCATTAATTTCATTCAATTTCAAAGTTTCTTTTTACACCGCAATGCAGTTGTAAAATCAATTAGAGAATGATACGAAATAATTACGTTACTGTCTTTTGTTAATCATCTCAATTATGTATTGCTGCTAATGTGATAACACAAACAATGGGTCAGTTTAGAACATCATAAATTATGAATTAATTCGTTTGTAACTGTCGTTTGTCGCAAGAAGAATATGGGGGGGGGAGATATTTAGACGACCTACACAGTTAATAAGTTAGAGATGTCAAACATGTCGCCAAGGATCGAGTACTAAAGTGGGCTATTAAGCCACTTACAAAAATATTTTTAAAAAAGAATACTTTACATTTAATTAATATTCAATTAATTTTTTCAATGAAACTGTAAAATTAAAAGAGGATACAAGCAATATGGATTTCTTATACTATTTTAAATCTATAATTGGATACTAGCACTTCAAGAAGAAGACCTCCCATACCCACACATGTGACCTATGATGTCAGCGCCAGCTAATCTTTACCAGCAAAATGGCGTATTAAATTGGATTTACCTTCGCGGGTCATCATTTTTTTATTAGAATAAAACATTCTAAGAAATGTAAGAGATTCGATTCAAATAAACTTTGGACAGTTCTGTGGCATAAAATAAATATTTAAATATTTGAATGTTGTGTCATGATCAAACATGGGAAGAAATACACTACAAAAAATTTACTAGAATATACAAAGAATGCTAGAAATAAAACTTATTTTATATTCAACAATTAAAACTAACTAAAAAATATTAAGCTTAATTAATTGAATTTTTTTGAAAAATTATAGCATTTAAGAGTTGACTTTCTTCCTAGCTATTTATTTTTAAATAAAAATCGCAACTTCTGTCATTATTTAAAGCTCAGGACTGAGAAGGATATAAAGATTTGGTACATTGTTATAAAAGAATACTTAAAAAAAATAAGAAAAACGGGACAAAAAAAAAATTTGGATATATTTTTTCCTTTATTTCTTCTTTTGGAAAAGGAAATTTCTTACAATTTTTGTCGTTTTTTTAATCAATTTTATAAAAAGTGTTTCAAAATAAGACTTTATTCTATTTTACAACCGACGTTGAACAAGCAACCCAATCATCAGTTAATGATGATCAATGCTCAACTCCGTAGTTTGAACAAAATCCAGAAGACAAGGGAACTTCAAGATCAAGTATTGGGAGAAATTTGTCTTCGTGGAGAACTTTTTTGATGCAACTAACAGCAAATGATGAGGAAAAAACCCCGAAAACCACCCACGGTTAGCCAGACGGCAAGAGAACTCTTACCCATCATCCGTCTACCACTGAGGATATGTTTCTGTCAGCACTGTGGTCGGTGCAAGCCGGAAGCAGAACTCGAATCGACCAGTCAACACTTGGATCGAGCCTGAGTGACCTGATTTGGAGACGAGCGCTCTATCGCCAGAGCCACGTGGCTCTCGAAGAGTTCCTTTGTCTACTGGGTTGGGTGCAAAATTACAAGGCTGCGAAGTTTAATAACGTCGTAAACCGAAAAAAGGGACAGTAACTCCAAGTCGGTTTTAAATAAAATCAGAGCTGATGAATCTTCAAGCTTACAAAGTACGAAATACAAAGTAAAAATTCTTTATCTCGCATTTAATCTGCTAAAATCATGTCACCATACGACGCACCATTTTTTTAGTGGTTCAATCAAATGCAATGCTCTTACTACGTCATATAAATGTTTCGTTTTCAAGAACAAATGTTCTCCTTATTTATCGAAATATGTCGCTATGCATTGGATTAAAATAAGACAACGAAACTATAACCGTTTTTTAATAATTCAATGATATATATCGTAAAAGATGAGCCAATTGAATTTCTGTCTGGCATATTTAACTTTTAAAAGCTTTTATATTGCTTTAAAAGATAATTTGATAAGGAAATAAAATGAAACTATATGCAGTAGCGGATAATTATTTAAATCGTATACCGCGATAAGCCTTTTCTTAACTTTTTGCACTATTTTGTATCATAAAACCTACAGAATTCTTTTTGCTATAAAACCTACAGAATTACATTTGAAGTTAGTATTTCTATAAATGTAACTTTAGTTTTTGAAAATATAATCTCTTTGTTAGAACTCGTGTATCGCGTTTTTAAAAAAATGAATTCAAATAGTAAGTTAGATTATTATTTTAATATTTAATGTTCATACATCAAAAAATGGATTT
The DNA here is from genome assembly GCF_043381705.1 of Parasteatoda tepidariorum. Lineage (NCBI taxonomy): Eukaryota > Metazoa > Arthropoda > Arachnida > Araneae > Theridiidae > Parasteatoda > Parasteatoda tepidariorum. The sequence continues at coordinate 4,976,287 of NC_092213.1, forward strand.
TTTTTTCTGAGGAAATTTTACCTATTAGCTCAACCTGCTTCATGCAGATTTTATCAATTAATTATCTGTTGTGGTGGATTTAGTAATAAATGTGAATACTTTCATTAGGTTATTAATTACTTATGTCTTTTCTATATTTCCTAAAAAGAGAATGAAACACAAAACCAACATTTTTTTTTCAGAAAGAAATATGTTAAACAGACTTTACATTTAGCGGTAAGAATAAGTTATCTATATATGCCATATTTGATTTAAGTATAATATTTATAAGAGAAAAAGAATTCAATTTTTCTTTAGTTTTTCAAAAGAACTGTTCCTGGTTTTAAGAATGGTTTTCTAATTTTTATCATTTAACTTTTGTTGCAGTATAAAATAAGCTATCGCATTCGGGCATTTAGTTATTTTACAGAAATAGATATTTAAAGTACATAAAAATTGAAAAAATAATCCATGCGATTTTCCCAATACTTCAAAAGCACGAAAAGTTTTTAAAGCTTCTCCAATCAAAACTCGTGAAATAGCAGACGCATCTTCAACAAATTTGCTTTTCCTATGCTTGTTAGGAGAGTGAGATAAAAGCAATTTTATCAGCTTGTTGTCCCCATCCTGAAATTCACGAATTCAATCAATTCTCATATCAGTCTTCAAGATGCATATTCCGTGATTCACGTTATTGAAATATCACAGCTTAAGAGTGGATATAAAAGGGAAATTTGTGATTCAAATTACAATAGAAGGAACCAAACAATCAGAAGAAGTAACCACGTTTTGTTTGATCATGAATAGGTTGTTCGCCTTGAGTTCGAAGCTATGGTAGGATAGAAACCACTATTGAACAAGAATTCGTTAATAATAAAGTCTATATGAATATGTTTACAAATGAAAGCAATATAAAAGAAAAACGCAATGGGATACCTGTAAATGACGTAATGTGGGAATCTCGATCCTGATTGGTTGTTGAAACGTGGTATTTGTTTACGTTAGCAACTGTTCTTTCCATTCTATTTTGAGTAAGCCAAGCGCGTCAAGTATTAATTCTCTTAAATGACACATTCTAGTTTCTTTCACAAAGATTCCTTCTCAAACATTTCAATTCTTTCCCTATATATTTACACAGAGACTTAACACAAAGACAGGCACGAAGCCATGAGGAACATAAACAAATTAATTATGCATAGAATTTGCCCGGTACACAAAACAAAAATATATCACGGTTACAATAAAATACATAAGCAAGTTATAAATCTAGTATCTAAATAGTATTTCAACTAATTCGATGGGCGATAAGGCTCCGCGTTTAATTAACTTACAGTTAATTAACATTCTAACTTATGAGGAGAAAATTATCTCAACTTTAACACGTCACGATCAGCTGTCGCTGACGTCATACGTCACATCTGTGGGTATCATCTGTGATCTTTTTACCGAAGTGTAAGTACCCATTTAAGTTTCAGCCACTTCATAGAGCTGTCCTAACAGTGGAATAGGATAAAACAATCAAAAGAGGTGTTATCAGAATTATAACCAAGTTTAAAATGGGTGGCTAAGTTTAAAAAGAAAAATGAAAAAAGTAGTATGTTACATCGCAGTGGCCAAACGATTGAAGTTCAAAGATCAGGTCACGAGGTAATTTTCCATTTTTAGTCGCTTTTATTTTCAGTTTGGCAACGGATAAAAGAGACAGGTTTGGATACAGTTTTATTTGTGTAGAATCATTATTCTTTTTTTTTTCATTCAAACAACAACATATATATATATACAGTCGGACCTCTATTTAACGAAGTCGCTAAATCCCGATAATAAGTTCGTTACATAGAAAATTTGCTAAATAGCCTTTTGAAATACTTAACGGCACAAAACAGGTTTTAAATTCATAAACAGTAGACATCATTAAAATAGCAATTAATATACCTTTATCTTGCGAAGTAGTACCTACTATTTATTTTATAAATCTTAAAAATATAAGAAATGTGCATAGAAAGCAAGAATAGAGCAAAGCATTATCCAGTGTTACACTATCATGCATTTTAAACTAAAAGAAGCTAAATCTTTGAGTAAAATTATCGCTGCATTAATTATTAAAGTAATATTAAACACGCATTACCACATGCATTTTTAAGTTTAATGGCTACTGATAAAATCCGTTAATTTTGTTTGAGTTTTTCGTTTGAAATGCAAANAAAAAAAAAAAAAAAAAAAAAAAAAAAAAAAAAAAAAAAAAAAAATACTGCTTTCTCTAAAAGTTAAGTGACTTCAAAAATCAATTTGAGGGCATTTCCCCCATAAAATGCGTTAACAAGTTTAAAATATTCTGAAATTTTACGGAAATAGAAAAGTGGATCTCAAAAAAAAGTTAAATAGAAAATTCACTTCGCTATTTGGAAGTTATTTTACGAAGAAATTTCCAAAATGTTCTTGATTTCTCAAAATAGAGATATTCGTAAAAGGGAAGTTCGTTAAATTGTTGTTCGACTGTATATATATATATACAGGGGTCTGTCCAGACATTTTGTGAAAGGTCCTGTTTTTGTAAAATTGTGAAAAAACTATTCATAATTTGTGAATATAAAATAAGTGTTAGGTCGCATTCTTTCAACCAGGGTCCTGCTTTTGTGAATTTGTACAAATAGGGTCCTGCTATTGCAAAAATTTCTAAAAACACGAAGTTTACACTTTTTTTATTTATATTTTATATATAAGTTTAATTATAGTTGGGTATTAGTTTGCTATTAAGCATTTGGAGTCTATGTTTATTGCTTATGATACAATAGTGACAAATTGAAAATATTTAGAATTATCCTAAAAATATATTTTTAAAAAAAGTTAGAGTCGTTGAAGAAACTAATAAGGAACATTATAAGCATATTGATGAAAATTATGAATAGATTCTTTCACAATTTCGCGAAAACTGTCTCCTTCTTAAAAAAAAATTCAATGACTCCTAGTAATGTTTAAAACATATGGCAATAATAATGACTTGTATAATATATATACAGTAATAAAAATTATAAGTCGTACAGTAATAATAATGATTGATATAAAATATATAATTACATATATCGTTATGATAATGCGTAATGCAGAGTATATATATGGTAAGAATAATGGTTCAGATCATTAGATTTATATGAACCATTATTTCGTATAATTAGATTGCTAATTCAAGTATGGAATCAAAAATATGTTTAAAATATTTAGATGAAGCTCTTAAACAACAAATAACATTACGAACCATTTAAGTTTTTTTCCAATTTAAGACAGAAAATGGACAATCAGACATTCCCTTGAAAAAAAAGTGAAAAGACTAATTGAAAATTGTATTCTTCATCAGTTCACAAAAATCATAGAGCTTTAAGTTAATAATAGTAGCCAATTGTTTTCAGATGAATCACATGATTCTATAAGCATAATTATACTTATAGAGCATTTATAGAAAGTAAAATGGTATCAACTCGAAAATAATTTAGAATTGTATTATTGTTAGAATTCTGACATGAAAAACAAATGATGAAAAATTTAGTTTTTTGTTCCATTCTTCCAAATAATCAACAAAATACTTAGTAAATATTAATTGAAAATCAGACATTCCCATAAAAATACCGAAAACTGAAATAATCATTAAAAAACAACATGCTTCAACAGTTCACAAAAATACTTTATGTTCCAATCAATAATACTAGATTATTATTTCCAAATTAATCACAGAACTCTATAATTATGGCTCGAAAATAATAGCCTAACACTATAATAATAGGTTTAGGGAAAAAATCCACTTTCCACGAAATAAACATTCTGACAATTAATTTTATCTTCATGTTTCCTATCAATACAATGTGATTGAAATTTCAATTTGTAATTTCAATGGCGATTTGTGAAATGGAACAAACAAAATTACCCGGTCTATATACCCATTATTTTTCTCAAATCACCTCCGGCTGCAGACTAAGTTATTTCAAGGTCATGTGTAGCGGTAACAGGTAAATGAAGGGTGAAATGAACAATATATGTCCTCAGGTGAAAGTAATTAAGGAAAAGATTATAAAAACTTGTGATTTTTCCTCTTACAGATTTCGATTTTTTCCCCCCGCAGAACTTCAGACAATAATTAAGTAATACGTATTTTGTTTTAAAAAAAAGCTTAGAATTTAATTAAATATTCAATTTTAAATCTATACTTGAGTAACTGTTAACTTTTAATAATTTTTTTTAATACGATGACAACATGTAGCGATGTTTTTTCATAGTACACACTCACGCAGAAATCTGCAGAGAGTTTCCACTCTAATATTTGAGCATATAAAAAGGTTACGCGTTTTAGTTCGATTTTTTAGTTCTATTATTATTTCTAGGGTTTCTGTCATGTTTTTCTTTTTAATTTTCTCCCATTTTTCCCCTTTTCCTTCAATGCTTGGCAAAATGACAACACTGGCCCAAACGATTGCAGTGCCACGCCACGGCAAAAAGCCTAACTACAGGTAAGATTCAATCGTTTCAATCACAATCGTTTGGTTATTTGTTTTAATTTGTTTATATTTAATGATAAGATAATAATTCTTTAATCTCGTGTGTTAATGAAAGCAAAAGTATATTTTTGGAAGTAAATTACGATTTATTTTAAATATTTGAGTACCTCAGAATTTTTCGTGTTCTTGAAATTTACATGCACCATCACTCTTTCTAGACTAAAGAAAAGATTCGGAAAAGTATTACTGCAGATTATAGTCTTCTCTCTGTTTATATTAGAATTTAGTAAATGACAGAATTAAAAAAAACAGGAGTGAGTAAAAAATACGGCAGAAACACTTTTTGCACATAATAGAACTAAAATCTAAAATTTTGAACTTTAGGACTGAGATTTGACTGATTTGAAAATTTCACGCTTTTACATAAATGCACAGTAAGAAAAATTTTTAAAATCCTAACATAAAATCAGGCAATTCTATATGATTAACTTTAGAACTAATCATATTTAGCGAATTATTTCATTCCTTCATGTTATAAATATAATTATCGTCCTTGATATAGTCGTACAGAAATGGACAAAGACGTGACAGAGACATTACCGTAGAGAACGCTTGAAAATTATAAATTTCTAGAGGCTGCATTCTAACTTGGGTAGCCTATTTTGCCGCATTGCTTGACAGTTGCATTGAAAATTCCTTTCTCTACGTAGCGACCTTTTGGTGATAATTTCTGCTATTGTGCATAATTTGAACAATATGTTTAAACCGATTTTTGAATTTTTCCATGCAAATGAAAAATAAAGATAAACAAATTGTCATTAGGAAAAAAATTTTAGGTATTTAATTACTGAGGGAACATTTTAGAATATCTACCTAGATAAATATAATCGCCAAGTCTTTGAGCAATGGCATCATAACCTTATAACACATCAGTTAAAGATATGTTGGATATGTTGGAGTGGATGACGTTTAACCTTATAACACATCAGTATAGAGTATGGGGTCGGTCAAATGTATACCGGACACTCAGGTCAAAACGTTTTTAAAGCCACGCAACGGCAAAAACCCTTAAATGGTAGTTAAATTGATAATTTTATCCTTTTCTTTTCTTTACGCTTAACTCAATTTATGAAGTTCGCTGCACTGGTATGGTTATTTGCTTTCAGTACTAGATATTTGTTCCATTTTATGCTATGCTTAGATGCTAATTTTTTAAGCATGTCGTGTGTAACTGAAGACAAAAGTGCATTCCGTAAAGTGAAATACAATTCTGTGATCTTAAATTTATTTCTATGTTGAACAAAATACATACTTATATGGATAATTTTCAACATAAATTCTCTTTAACTAACAGAAGAATAAATAATGAAAAGCGTTATTAATATAGATTTTGTTTCAACTGCAGATTTTTTTTTTTTTCTGTTTATAGTGGAATTTATGATATGAAAAAAAAGACAAAATAATTTTTATGAATAATAGAAAAATCAAAGATAAAAGAAATGGAAGTGATTAGAAAAAAATTTTTTTTACACAAATACGCAATATAAAAGAATTTCAAAACACTAACATAAATTCATACAATTTCATCTAAATTTAATAAATTTTATTGTAATTCATCAAAAATAACTCATTTTTAAAACTATATATCACAGAAAAGTATATTCCATTCATACTACAAATATAATCGAACATAGGTAAACAAAAACATGACAGAGACACTAAATTATAAACCGTACAGTAGTGCTAACTATTCAAATCTAATGTATCAACTAATCGTTTCCTATAAGTGTTGCTAGAGGGCGCAGGGATTTGTTGGGGGAGGAAAAACTTTTAGAAAAGCGTAGTGGTGACATCAGATTGAATTGTAAGTATTATCATTCATGTAGATAACCTATCAATCAAAAAAATCTATTAGCTCAATTTTAAAAAATTGTAATAAAGCGATAAAATCCTCGTTTAACTAATAGTTAAGCTTATTACCGCAATAAAGCGAAGTATAAATTTTTTCAAAAAGTATTGCCATTATTTTACTCATGGAAAAAAAAATTGTTGCTCTCTTGCCTGTTCCATCATTAGAATGGTAACTGTTAAAAAACAAGTTCAGGGGTCTGTCCAGACATTTTGTGAAAGGTCCGTTTTTCGTGAAATTGTGAAAAAATTACTCACATTCTTTCAAACAGGGTCCGCTTTTATGAATTAGTGCAAATAGGGTCCGTTATTGCAAAAAAAAAA
>NC_092213.1:4983061-4985706 GCF_043381705.1 Parasteatoda tepidariorum
TCAATATATAACCGAAATCATTATAAAAAGTATATATATATATATAAATTTATAAGATCGATTATATATCCGAGTGAGAAAAAATTTAAATTATGTAAAAAAATTAAACTAAATAAATAATGTGACAGATAATAGTGCTGCCATCTATGACAACTATTATAAACCTCTTATTCTTAATCCTTTCATCCTTTTTTTTTTTACTGTAACCGTAAATGTAATTTCTTTTTCTTTGACATTTTAAAAATCAAATTTTCAAGAATCGAATGAAATTTTTACTCTGCACTTTGTTTTGTGTACACGCACATGTATCTACTTAAAATATGTCTATTTTTTTTTTTTAATGTTATGACTTCATATTTTCATAGAAATGTGATTATGTAAATTGAAAGTGAAGTAATCACCATCCTTTATTTAATTATTTTATTATCCATCATTAATAAAATTGAAATTTTGTAAGAGAAAAAAATTTTGAGCTAGTTTTGAATCCAATATTTATTCTCATTATTTATATGTTTCTATTTACTTATTTTTATTTATTTATTTATTTATTTTTATTTATTAATTTTTATTTATTTATTCTTATGGGAAGAGAAATACAGTATGAAATGTGTTGTAATTGATATGCAAAATTTTAAAAAAAAGTGAAAGCGAAATTGCTTTTTTAATTTATGAGCTTTTTACGTTTTATCAAGAATTCAACCATGCTATCATTTATTTATTTTTTTATCATACGGAGTCAATATTCCAATATCGATTTTTTTAATGCAAATAAATATAATTTCATTAAAATTACCTCCAGTCAAAAAAAAAAAAAATCACATTGATTTTTATTCCAGTAAAACTATAGTCATCTTGCAAATCAATCCTATGGTTACAGTAGTCTTAAAGAAATTAATATTCCGAGCACCACGGCCCATAGCCATACCTCAAATCCTTTAATGATATCCATATCCATGTCCGTGACCCAAACCTAATCCATGAGCTAATCCTAAATCATGTCCATATCCATGTGATAGTCCATATCCATGACCCAAGCCATGATCCAGTCCGTGTCCATAACCGACACTGTGGTCATATTTAAGTCCATGAGCGTAACCATGGTGTCTGACATCATATCTTGTGCTGACTCCGTGTCCACCTTGTCCATGTCCATAGCCATGGTGAGATGGATGGTGATGAATAACTAAAGAATGGCCATTTGACAAAGCCATGGTAGCAGCGGCGCACAAAGCGAAGATAATAGCCTACAATATAATGGAATTTCAAATTTGAAATACAATTATTTTAAATTATGATTCATGTTTTTTGTATAAAAATGTGATTCTCAACTCAAATTTATTTACATTTTTATTTTTAAACTTTATTTTAGAGTATATTTTGCTCTCTCAAGCTTCTGAAGAAATTGAGTATCGTTTCTGTTTAACTCCGTTTTTTGTTGAGGAGCTTGTTTCTAAATTCTAACATAGTAAAGTAGTTTTTATAAATTATATAATCAAGTTGCTATCCTATAATGATAGCTTATTAGGAGTTCCTTGTGTAAAAGCCAGCGAAAAAATGCTCTATTCAAATTTTTATGATTATATTTAATTAGTTTTCGATTTGCAAACATAGTTTATTATGTTGCCTAACATTTTATGTAACTACACCCCCCATAATAAATATAATAAATATAAATTATAATTTTTTCTTAAATTAAGGTATTAAATTAACATTTTGAACTGAAATTATTTCAGGAATTATTCATAAAATTTTTAAAAAAATTTCGGTTGTCCTCTATATAGCAGAATTACTTATCCTAGAGTCATGTAAAATCATATTTCACACTTTACTGTTCATTCACTGGAAGTATTCCCAGTGAAGGAACATGCCTGTTTCTTCACTGGTTAGAAGTTGTTTTTTGTCTTTTAAACAGAATTTTGATATATAATATGACTAAAAGTACAAGAAAATTAAAAAATTTCTTTTATTTTCATTAAGTGGAAAAAAAAACCCAGTAAAGGAACATTGTTCCTTCACTGGTTTTTCATCGTTTGGTGATGCAGTGAATAAACACCCCCTTATCTCAGTACTTTATTATGCTATGATGCTTAAAAACTTCAATAACTATATTTTGAATTCTCTTTTTCACAGTGAGAAAAATAAAACTATTACATGCAATTAATTCCACTTCAAACACATAAATAGAAACACTCACCTTATAATTTTTTCAAAGAAACAAGGTGTTGCAGAGATAATAACAAATTCAAAAAATTTTCCAGAGAAGTCTATTTGACCAGGTAATCCAAAACGTTGTTAGATGACTTCTTATTGTTTGGTAGCAAGCTATTGTTACCAATAAATCTAAAGAAAAACTTTCAGATTCTTATTTTTAATCAATATAATTGAAATGTTCCTCCACTGGTTGGCTTACCCTACTTATACTCAATTTTACAACTTTCACTCCTGTAGACCATTTCAGTTGCTGCTTTAGTAACTTAGAACCTTAGTTGATTTACAGCTGTTCAGGAGTGCAGTTTGTTAAAAAAAAAAAGGGTTAAAATAGAGCAAGCGTGCATTAAATGCATGTTTCTATGGAGTTTATATTTTACATCCTTAATTTGTTATATTATTTTTTGCTTATATATATGTTTGCTATATATATATAT
>NC_092213.1:4986771-5009540 GCF_043381705.1 Parasteatoda tepidariorum
CAAACGAATGGTTTTATCGAAACAATAACTAATTATCCAAAATTATAAAAGTTTTAATAATGTCACTGCAAATATTCAACACAGTTTGCAAAGATAGCTGAAACTGCGTATGATATTTACATTTGTAATGTCAATGCTCGTCACACGTGACATTTGGACAAGCGCACATCTGTATATGACTCATAAACTCCGCTGAGTTCGTGCCACTGCGCGGTGGTACGTAAATACTTGTTTCACCCCAATAAATATACGTTTATTAATTTTTGTTTTATAAAGAAACTGATATTGAGTCAATTATAAATAAAAATTCACAAATTTTACATACTTAATTAGGTATGTGTGATTTGCGCATTGAGAACTGTTTTTTTTTCCGACCCACAATCGACCCTTCCGATTTGGATCGACCCCCATTCCCCCCCTGTCTCAGATCGACCCCCGCTTTTGTTAAATAGACCTCTGGGGGTCTATATAGACCACTTTGGCGACCTCTGGTGTAGAGTATGGGTATACCGGGCAGTGGGACTAAAAACATTAGTCTAGAGTATACCGGGCAGTGATATATTAAGCTCAGTAAATAAGTAATATATTAAGCTCAGAGAGAGAGATAAAAGAGAGAGCGTATAAAAAGGCGACGCGATTTTTTATTTTATGTTATGAATGAGCGCCAAAATGGAAACACTCAGGTCAAAACGTTTTTAAAGAAGTCTTAAATGGTAGTTAAATTGATAATTTTATACTTTTCTTTTCTTTACGCTTAACTCAATTTATGAAGTTCGCTGCACTGCTTTGGTTATTTGCTTTCAGTACTAGATATTTGTTTCATTTTATGCTATCCTTAGTTGCTAATTTTTTAAGCATGCCGTGTGTAACTGAAGACAAAAGTGCAGTTCGTAAAGTGAAATATAATTCTGTGATCTTAAATTTATTTCTATGTTGAACAAAATACATACTTATATGGATAATTTTCAACATAAATTCTCTTTAACTAACAGAAGAATAAATAACAAAAAGCGTTATTAATATAGATTTTGTTTCAACTGCAGATTTTTTTTTCTGTTTATAGTAGAATTTATGATATGAAAAGAAAGACAAAATAATTTTTATGAATAATAGAAAAATCAATGATAAAAGAAATGGAAGTGATTAGAAATTTTTTTTTAACACAAATACGCAATATAAAAGAATTTCAAAACACTAACAAAAATTCATACAATTTTATCTAAATTTAATAAATTTTATTGTAATTCAGCAAAAATAACTCATTTCTAAAACTATATATCACAGAAAAGTATATTCCATTCATACTACAAATATAATCGAACGTAGGTAAACAAAAACATGACAGTGACACTAAATTATAAACCGTACAGTAGTGTCAACTATTCAAATCTAATGTATCAACTAATCGTTTCCTCTAAGTGTTGCTAGAGGGCGCCGGGATTTGTTTGGGGAGCAAAAACTTTTAAAAAAGCGTAGTGGTGACACCAGATTGAATTGTAAGTATTATCATTCATGTAGATAACCTATCAATCAAAAAAATCTATAAGCTCAATTTTAAAAAAGTGTAAGAAAACGATAAAATCGTCGTTTAACTAATAGTTAAGCTTATTACCGCAGTAAAGCGAAGTATAAATTTTTTCAAAAAGTATTGCCATTATTTTACTCATGGGAAAAAAATTGTTGCTTTCTTGCCTGCTCCATCATTAGAATGGTAACTGTTAAAAAACAAGTTGGTAAAAACATTTGAGAAAAAGTAAAAAATAATTTGTGAAGGGAATCAGAGCAAGCGATAAATTGCAAAGTATAAATTTTAAATCAAATTTAATAATTTTAAAAGAACAATTCCTTTAAGTTCCAAAGAACAATGAGAAACATAGTATTTAGTATTTTAATAACTTAGCGACTAAAAGACACTGAAATTCTGCACGCAAGCTGCTAGCAATTAATGGCTCTTAGCTTAATCAACCGTTACGGCCAAAAATATGTATATTGAATGTCCTAACCCTTGTTAGACTTATGTTAACAAGAACAGATGGCAAATGGATGATGATTGGATGAAACAATGTGACGGTTTCTAAAGTGATTGATAAGATTAGTGTCATTCAATTGCTCATTCAGAACACTGCCGTTTTTTAACGCATCGTATTTATATGCACAGAGTTTAGTTAGAATACAATAAGAAATGAAGACATTAATATGTCAATTTTGCATTGTATCTAAAATATTTCATAACAATTTGACGAATTACCACTTAAAATAGAATAATTAATACAATATTACATACAATGAATTATTTGAAGCGGGCAAATAATTGCGGAAAACTTTATTTTTTCTTTTGTAGCGTTAAAGGATATAGTTTTCATAATTAAATTGTACAAAATAATATTTTAATTATTTAAATCATAAAAAAACCAAAGGAAGAACGAAGAATTATCGCCAGTGTACTATCCAAGTCTTTATAGCTATTTCAAAAAATAAGAGCATTTTTGAAAGTTTTTTAAAGGGTATGTAACGAAATTTAAGATTTTTAAATAATGTAGTAAAATTTTATAGCTGTTAAAAAGAAAATTTTACTTAATTATAAATACAATATGTATCTAGATTTTTTTTTCTTTTTCAATATTAAATATATTCAAAGAGATCTTCGATGGTTGAAAATATAACCAAATTTCTAGTTTTAAAGTCTTAAATCTAAATTTTAAAAGTAAAATGAAATTTTAAAGTTTTAAAATAAATACATGAAAAAATATCTTTGATGAAGGGAAATATAACCAAATTTAAAATAATTCTTAATTATGGAGAAAAAATTTTCAAGTTGTTTCAAAGAAAATTTTACTAAATTATAAATAGTTAACGCATCTACTTTTTTTTTCGATATATCGGTAGCAATCTTATGAAAATGTTCTAATGAAGTGTTTACCGATTTTTATTATTATTCAATTATACTTTTCAGCATGCATAACTTTAAATTCTGAAGTAATCCATTCAGTATTTTTTCAACCGAAAGTTAAAAAAAAATAAAAAAGATCGAGAAAAGTTTTTGCGATTAGCATTTATTTATTTATTTTTCGTCGACTTGGTAAAACAGAATTATTCGTATATTTAAAACACACAACATACATCATGACTCAAACATTAATATAAGAACAATACATTTAAGATTTATTAAAAAAAATATCCTTCAGTTCATTTGACAATATGCTTTTATCATTCAGGCATTAATGTGGTTTATTTATTGAATATGTGCGAGTTGTGCGATCAATCGATTCAGTTTAAGATATGAGTTACAAAAAATGTATATTTTAGTTTGATGTGACTTCACAAAGTGAACTCAACCTCAGGCATTAGTCACTTCCAAATCTCAGACATAAAAACAAACATTTTAAGGTTTTTAACAGACAACATTAGAAGAGGGAGAAAAAAAAAGGGTTTCGCCTCATCTGAAAGGAACTTAATCTACCCTCATATCAATACAAATGCAACGCCCAACAAATCTTCTACCTTAAAAATCTCGCCCATCTATGTAATCTAGAGACAGCCTGGCAAGTTCTTGGGGAGAAATAAAAAAATTGGAGGTTAGGGGTTATTCAAGGTCAATAGGGAAGGGATTTTTTTTTTCTTTCAGAAACCCTGTTCAATTTTACGAAACATTAGAGGTTTTTGTGAAGAATTAGGTAATAATGCCGCCAAAAAGTATTTAGAGATGTTTTTCAACCAAGAAGGTTTTGTTATAGTAACTTAATTGGCTCATGCCAAGAACTGTCATTTGGCGTGGATCAAGTTTTGAATGTGGTCTTAGGAGACGTGTGTAGCTGTCATGGTTATGGATAAGGAAGAAAAAAAATGATAAATATCGGATGATGTAAGTTCTTGGATGTTGGATGATATTAATTGGATTTTGTCTGGAACTCCGTCTGAATAAAATGATACTTAAAAGAAATTGGAAAAACTAGAACTAAATATGATATCTACTCAATAGTTCTAAACACATGATTTCCCATATTCAACAATTATTTATGATAATTATCATAGAACAGTATTAAATTGGTGTTATTGAATAGAGTTGTATGTAACTGCTAAAAGCGTGATTTGAACAAAATAAATATTAAACTAATTGAAACAATAAAACAAACTCTACACTGTAAAATATTTCATTGGCGCTTTAATTTACGAGTAACAGACACTTCATGACAGTTACAAATAGTAAGAAAAACGCAGATCTCGTATGCGCTAACTATACAACACAATTTATTTCACTTCAATGCAATAAAATAACAGTTAATCACAAAAATAGATATCTTTCTGATTTAAAGAATCGGTATAGCGAAAATTTAAGCCTATTTATTATCCATTAATAGCCTATTTAATATATATCAGTGGTTGGGATAGCCTGGTCGGCAGGGCGGAGGACTCCCGTTCGTGAGAACGGGAGTTCGAATTCAGCAGACCGAAGGCTCCTCGTGAAGTAAATGGTGAATGGTGCACGTTAAATATGTCGGGTCACAAAGTCCTCAATGTTTCCAAATTATACCTCTGAGGGTACTGAATTGGAGATTGATCGCTCTATGGTCCAGGTCAAAATAAATTTCTGTGGATGAATGAATGGGTCCGCCCTATAAACGGGTGTAAGTCGAATTCTTGGCCATAGATGGCGCCACTGAAAAACAAAAACAATCACAATCCTTGCTTTAAATGGCCCACTACAACAACAACATATCTTTCAGTACAATTCCGCTGAGTTTAGTTGTAAAAGAAAGTTTTTCTATCACATGATTGAACGTTATTAATCCAAAATATATGTGATTTTTATAACTGTAATGAATTTGTAACATTTATCAGTAACTCTTTTGTTAAGTTTTGCTTATTTCTAGCCAGCATGCTAATAGTGGAATTAGTTACAGTTAAGAAAAGTAATGCTAATAATGGAAATACACAAAATATCAATTTTAAGAAAATCCAATTTTTTCATACACTGTAAAAAAAAACTTGGTAAATCTTTAACCTGTATTTGATGCAAAGTTTCTCATTATCCCAAAGTTTAGTTAAATGAAAGATCATTTTATTTTAGTTACACCATAAATTGTGAAGTATGGTCGCGAAATACTTCCATTGTACAACACTGACAGCACCAAAATTTGGTAAAAGACTCTTAACTTTGACGGTGACTGGACTGTAAACTGAACCACATTTGCTTACGACGCCATGCCTTCTTTACAACTTGGTCTCGGTGTATCGGGACATCAAATGCATTTTGTTTTAAGTATTAACTTATTTAGGTAGATACACGTCATATTGCATTCATTAAAGTTCAGTTTTTTATATGTTGCTTTTTTAAATCTGGTTGGTGGTATTAAATGGATAGAGGTAGGTCATAAAATAACCTACAAACGGTAACTAGTTTCGTTACGGTAAATAGCAACCTTAGGCTGTGTTTGAGTGCTTTAAAAATACCCATTAATGGTGTAACCTTCCTCTGCTTTTATGAAAGAAAAAATAAGGAAGAATGAAAATAGGTGTTCTGTTCCTTCAAAACACTTACTTTTGGTGCAACCTTTTATTGATGTTTGGAGCTAGTGAAAATGCCAAAATGTGTGGAAAATTGAGATTCATTTTATGTAGACAGGAAAGGAATATCAATTTTTGGTGCAACGGATCGGAATTTTTAACAATGTATATGAAAAGCGGTTTGGATGTAAATTTTCCGATGTTTCAAAGTTACTTGATACAATATTAGAAAGCACTCCTCTTTGCGGATATAATTGTGTGAGCTGATGATGAGATTATATCTTTTCATTATTTTGTTTACCGGCTTTTTAATATCTTTTCTTCCTCACTTCTCATTAATATTTATTATTTTTCATGTTTTCTCTACATTTTTAACTTGAAGCGGCTTTTAAATCGAATCAAAGCAATATTTTTGAACTTAACGTGCTCATTCAAAATGGCACTCAAACTGAGGCCATTTTATTTTTCTTGGGGGAAAAAATGTGCAAAATTGCACTTGAATCGCCTCATCCATAATGGCAACAAAGTCATGCTTCGATATGGAGTTTTCAAAGTTGAAGAAGCAATCCAAAACCACGCATCCTTAAAAATCCTCTAAATTTAAAACGAAATATCTAATGAGTTCCGTAACACATTCCCGGGGTTTTTTAGACAAAGAACTCGTGTGTGGAGGGAGGGATAGAGAGAGAGGAAAGTAAACAAAGAGGAAAATTCAAGTCTGCAAAAGCAATTGAGAATGGACTGATAGGAATGTTTGGGTTTCGTTCTGAAGAGAACCACTTCAAAAGCTCTTATCGCTTAAGATGCTGTATTGAATGTCTCGAAAAAATATTTTCAACTTGAGTGGTGGTTGACCATTTGAATAACACTTTGTGGGGGGGGGATTACCTTATGACTCGATAATTCCATTTTCGTTCAAATCAACACTTTAAATGTTTCATAACCGTCGTTCAACAACCGATCCAATTTTGGATTTACGACTACTAATGTTCCATTCCGTAGCTTTGCAATTTAGACATGGGAACTCCTGGATCGAGAATTGGGAGAAATTTGCCTTTGTGCAGGACTTTTTGATGGAACTAACCCGCATTAGGGTTACATGAGGAGAAAAACCACGAAAACCTATCACGGTTAGTCGGACGACAAGGGGACTCTTTCCCATAATTCGTCTACCACTGAAGATATTTTTTCGTCAGCATTGGGGTCGGTGCACGCGGNGACCATTTGAATAACACTTTGGGGGGGGGGAATTACCTTATGACTCGATAATTCCATTTTCGTTCAAACCAACGCTTTAAATGTTTCATAACCGTCGTTCAGCAGCCGATCCAATTTTGGGTTTACGAATACTAATGTTCCACTTTGTAATTTAGACATGGGAACTCCTGGATCGAGAATTGGGAAAAATTTGCCTTTGAGGAGGACTTTTTGATGGAACTAACCCGCATTAAGGTTACATGAGGAGAAAAACCTCGAAAACCTATCACGGTTAGTCGGACGACAAGGGGACTCTTTTCCATAATTCGTCTACCACTGAAGAAAACGTCAGCATTGGGGTCGGTGCACGCCGGGTGCGGAATTCGTATCGCTCAGCCATCGCTGGGATTCAAACTCGGTCACCTTATTGGAAGGCAAACGTTCTATTCCCTGAGCCACCAAGGCTCCAGCTTTCCTCTTTGGCATTTTCTTTAATTAAGAAAAAAAGAAAAATGATTCTTGGCTTATGTTTTTAGTTCAGGCAACAAATTTCAAACTTTAAAAGAAATAGATGCTCGCATTATAATTTCAAAGCACTACAGTCAAGAAAAAAATTTCAAAAAAAAAAAAAACTTCACACACAAAACACAGTTTTTGGAGAAATATTTTAATAAATATTTCTTCGAAAAATGTGATTAAATGAAAGGAACACAATGGTGTTAGTTAATTGTAGCAACATGACAGAATGTTTGGAGTAATGCAGTATAGCAATTTTGGACTATAGAAACAATTCNAAAAATCCCAGTTTCTTAGTTTCTTAAAACAGCAGGTTCTCATTGATATTTAATTCATGATTCCTAAAAACATCATCGCTAATTGTGATGTATTGTAGTTGAAAAAGATACATCATAGGGTAGATTTTAACGAGTAAAATGCAAACCCTTTCCAATAGATACACTTAAACACAGACTTTAATCTGTTAGGAAACAGCGAGACAAATAAACGCAATTCTTATCAATAAAGAAACAAGGCAAGCTTGTGTGGTCGCAGCGGGTGTCGGAACACAGCAATTGCCCCCCTAAAAGGGGCAAACAAATTCTGAAAGAGCCCCCCAGCGTCCTCTCCCGCTGTGATAAGTGTAACAGAACCGTTCTTTAAACACTCCAAACATAAAAATAATCTACCTTTTGGGAGATTGTTGCCTCAGGAACTTGTGATGAATCGAGACTCTTCCACAAAAACCTGAAGAAGAATTAAACTATCGTTTGAAAAGAATGAATTGAGCAACCCTGGAAGACGTTTGATGAGTAGAATTAATTATAGTGATGAATTGGTTGAGAAAATGGTTGTAGTTGCCTTGTTCGAACCTTAGTCAGGCCTCAACTGCAGTTTTCACATTCCAATTTAGAAGAAATAATCTAATTAATTTTGTTCTTTAATTTGCAGCCACATGAGCTTGGAATTTTAAGAGAATAAGGTAATTATTAATCATAAAAATTAATTTGGTCTTTGTTTAGCCAACATTTAATGACAGCATATAATTATTGAAAAGTTTATTTTTAAATCTTCAGGGTACAACAACTATTTTATTTTTCTTCCAATTATTGACACAGAGGTCAAATTTTAGCAATACTTGAAAGGATAAAAATATAGAGAATTTTATCTGAAAAAATTGTGCATTTCGTGCAAATAAAAGAACGGAACATCTAGATAACTTTTGATCAAATTGTCGTACTAAAAAGCAATCTTTATAGCTAAGGTCATTTTCAAATATGCTAATGAATACAATATTTTACACTGAACGATATTTATAAAATTGTTTTTTATTATAACAATATTTATTTAAGTAATATTGATTACAATTCGGATATAGTAGACGATATTTTCAGTTAGGAAATCAGACACAAAAAATTGTTTCTCTGAATAACATACCTTTTATTAAGGCGTATCAAAATATAGGTGGGAGTCGTAATTTAGAAAATTCAGGAGAGCAGTTGAAAAATAACACTTTTTGCGTATTTCGCCATCTTAAAGAAGTTGCATTGTTATATATTTATTTCTACTCAATAACTATTTCAGATTACCTTCAAATTTTGGTTTTGTCATTTAAAATTACGTAGATTAAAATGGTGTAAAGATTTGTAAGCTTCACAATTTTTTCGACTGTTAGTTAATGAAACAAAAAACAATCATAACAATGTTATTTTTACGTAATTATCTTCTTTGGATAAACGAATTTTACAGTTCTTTGCAATTAATTTGTGATTATGCTTCATAACTTTGTTAAAAGTTTAAGTCAATTAAAGAAGAAGTTACAATTAATAAAATAATCGACCCTATTATTATAAATTCAACGGGTTTTCTTTTTCTTTTTTTTTAATATTTAGTTCTTTGTAAACAAAATTTTCATAAAAATACAGCACTGCAGAATTTAACAATAAGTGATCGAAATTACATATAAAGACACTAATTCTAATTTTCACATCAAGAAATATAATTGTACAATAATGATTCATGAATAATTCAACAATTCAATTAAAATACCAACTAAAAAACATCATGTGATAATATTGTCAATGAACTCATGAAGTTAGTCATCATAAAACCAGTTGCGGTTTTTAACTTAAAAGTAAGGATCATTTTATTTTAGTATAAATTATAAGATGATTAATTCTGGAAATAAATACTCTATTTTAATAATGTTTTATATGATGTAGTTTTACTAAAGTCAGAACTTTGATGGGCAATTCATTATAATTTGAAGATGATGAATTAACTGAGTTGAATGAATAAGTTTAAATTGCGTAATTCTAATTAGTAATGCATTTTGATTCATTTTGACTGTAACAAGAAATGTTTATGAAATTTAATAATGTTTAATTTGTATATGTCACCGTGGATGACAGAAATCAGAAGAATGTCGACTTTCACCGGTGAATGTCAACAATCACATAGTCGCTTTGGAGCATGTCCAAAAAAATTTGTTATATCCGATTTGATATTAATTTATTCGTTGATATTATTATATTTATTCGGTTTTTTTAATATCTGCTGAGGATAGATTAGAAGAAACATCAGTGTTCGGAGTACCGGCTAGATGCATACTGGGCAGTGGCACTTTACCTTAAATAAACATTGATGAAGGGCATACCGGGCAAATGTGTATTGGGCAGTGGCACTTAACTAGACCTAGTATATATTTCGGATATTTATCAAAGCGAGTCTGTGATGGTCAACATTCACCGGTGGAAATCAACAACCACCAATTTTGATCATTCACAGAAACATATATTTATTTTCGTTGATAAGAATTCGTAAACATGAAACAAATATTTTAACACATTTTAATTAAATTTAATAGTTAAAATTAAGAAAATTAAGAAATTAAATATTATAATGTAATACATAATGTACATGAAACAAAGCAGCAATAAATAAATAAAATTTGCAATACATGAAAAAATTGCGTGTGTTTAGAAACCCAACTGGTTCTAGTCAAACAAATAACAACGAAATATGTGAAGTACATGAAAGAATTTAACTAGTGATGTAACGAATAGTGATGGGGCCGAATAGCCGAATACCGAATATTCGGCCGAATACCGAATATTCGGTGGCCGAATACTTATTTTTTAAGAATTTCTCTTTTGATTGTAATTAAAGTAATTTTCAAATTTTAAATTAAAAATGAAATAAATATTAACAAAATTGCTTTTTTAATCTTTGTATTAAAAAAAATTCAACAATTTGATTTATTTTTTGTAATAATTTAAATATCTTGATGCCAATAACAAGGCAATATGGCTTTTATAAATCTAAATAATTAATAATAGCATATTTTAGTTATAGTTATACTTGTAATTTATATGCTATTTTATTTAATATGGGGATAAGAACTCATTACTGTTAAATGTATTCTTAACTTTCTTTTTTGTCAGAAAAATTATTAAAACTCAGAAAATTAAGAACTTTTTAAAAAGTTTCACTTTTGAAATTTTAATTTTGTAATTAAATAATTCTCAAATTTTAAATTAAAAATAAAATAAATATTAACAAATTTTCTTTTTTTAAACTTTCTATATTTTAAAAAAAATTTAACAACTTGATGTATTTTTTGTAATATTTTAAATATCTTGATGCCAACAATAAGGCTTTCACAAATCTAAATAATTAATAATAGCATATTTTAGTTATAGTTATACTTGTAATTTATATGCTATTTTATTTAAGATAAGAACTCATTACTTACTACTGTTAAATGTATTCTTAACTTTCTTTTTTGTCAGAAAAATTATTAAAACTCAGAAAATTAAGAACTTTTTAAAAAGTTTCACTTTTGAAATTTTAATTTTGTAATTAAATAATTTTCAAATTTTAAATTAAAAATGAAATAAATATTAACAAATTTGCTTTTTTAAACTTTCTATATTTTAAAAAAAATTTAACAACTTGATGTATTTTTTTTAATATTTTAAATATCTTGATGCCAACAATAAGACTTTCACAAATCTAAATAAATAATAATAGCAGCATAATTAATAATAGCATATACTTCATTATTCGGCCGAAAAACTTCAGTATTCGGCTAGGCCGAATATTCGGCAAAAGAGCCGAATAGGCCGAATACCGAATAGTGGCCGAATATTCGTTACATCCCTAAGTTTAACGATAGAGAAAATTAGCACTCAATGGAACTACTGAATATGTCTAGAAACTAAGTAATTACAAATAAATATAACTAGCAATAAACGAAAAAAATTACTTCATATATTAATCAGATTAGTTCCAATAAATTAAATAAAAATGAAGCACATAATGTATAAGAAACAATGTAATAATAAATAAATATAACTAACAATAAACGAAATAAAATAATTTTAAAAAAACTACATTACTAGGATTCTGCTCAAAAAAAAAGTATTAAGTAAAATATCTGGCTTAGCTTATAAGAATTTAATTGATATAGTCGAAAATTATTTTAGTTAAAGTTTATCTTAAAATGTCTTGCAAGAATTTATCATGATTTATTTTTTCTGTTTAAATAAAGCAAGTAAATAATCGGGGGTTAATTTGATCTTATTAATGTTACTCGAAAACCGCCAACTTTTCCTCAGTTTTCTTTAAAAATTTTATAAGAAAATTTTACAACACATTTTAAGAAAAATTTCAGACAAAATGAACACGATATCTGGAAAATTAACTGAGACTTAATCATTTAAATTCTCATAAGTTAAACCCAATATTTTATTTCGTTAAATGAGGCACAGAAAACTAGGTAATAACAAATAAATATAATTAAGAATTTAAAAAGGGAAAAATGTCTATACCTAGAAACCAAAATGGTTAAAACTTATAATAATACACATAAATTCATAAAGTGTAAACCAAATAAATATATCTTGAAACAAAAATAATTCCAAGTAAAATTTTAAAAATCGAATATTACTTGATATAAACTAACAGAATTTTTAAATAAATATGATTTCAGATAAATAATTTATTTAGATAATAATTTTTAAATAAATAAATATCTTCACGATTTTAAAATAAAATAATAAATAATAATTACACATTTATAATAATATATCTTTTTCATATAACTTCTGTGTGATTATTCATACGTATATGCAGTCTTTAAAAACGTTATCCAAATGCATAGAATATTAATAGCAAAAGTCAATCAACGTACGAAATGTCTTAACTGATTGAGAGAATGATATATTTAAAAAGGTACACAAATCTATGGGTCACATCTTGGGACATAAATTCCTGTAGCCAGCACCTGCGTTACAACAGCTTGTCCAACAAGAAAATATAGAATAAATAAACAAATAATTTCTTTTTCTTCGTTTACTTAATCCTCGGCTGTTGGACAGAGAAAGATGCTTTGGCATCTGTTAGATCGGACTGGGCTTTAGAAATAAAGAGTAGGCGAGGAAATAGATGGGAAACAAAATTTGTCAGGTTCTTAATCTGGCTCAGACAGCATCTTGCACTTCCTCCAATGCTCTAAGATTTAAGGAAATACTAGGAAAAAAGGAAACATACATTCTGGTGGAAAATGCTCTTTTTAATAAAATCAAAATGCGAAATAGAATTATCTTAATAAATGCGTTTATTATTCCATCCAATTAAGAAGACAACAAATTAACGATAGTATTCTAAGATTTGTCAATAAATATTCACTATATACAGGATTTCTTCTTAAATTAGGGTGCTTGCATAGAATATTGTTTGACCACCGATCAACAGCGAAATGACAAAATAATAATATAGTATAGTACTGTATTAGTAAAAAGCTTTCTCTAACAGGGTTCCCACTTAATTTTTTTTTAAAAATTCAAGGACTTTTCAATAACTTTCAAGGACCTAAAATCAAATTTTTCAAGGACCTGTTCGGTGTTACAGTTATATGTTAAAGTACATGTCAATCAGATTTTACAATTACGTCGAAGCAGAAATTGTATATTTTGAAAGCACAATGCTTATTTGACAACAATTTTTTTTCTTATTAAATTTATCAGCTAATAATACAAATGGTTGATAGTTACATTTCTATTTCAAATCACTTTGAAAACCTCTAATTAACAAAAACAAAAAAACACACCTCAAATTGGCATAGGATACTAGCCAACATTTAAAAACTAGCATCGGTGAAACTTTTAATGAAAAATTTTAATGAAGTGAATTCGAATTAATAAAACTGAATGAATGAATAATGCATATTACATTAAACAAGCATAGTAAATAATTGATAAAGTTTGCGTAACTGCACGGTTATTAAAATATAAATACTTTTTCTTAATATGTTAGATCAAATTTTAGGTTACAGGAAATGTATATAATTAGATAAAATAACAAAATATATCCATTTAACTTATTTGTTGCAATTTTTAAAAACAAATTATCTATTTTTTTACTTCAGAATATCAGTAATGTATTTTGAACAAAATAAAATGTATTGTTGAAGAATATTTTACAAATAACTAAGACTTACCAAGCTTTATTTTATTTAAAATATATTTGACGTTTATATAAAGACGTTTTATTTTTCTTAATGGGACACCTGCAAATGACGTACTGTGGGTATCTCATTCCTGATGGGTTGTTAAAATTTGTTTACGTTAGCAACTGTTCTTTCCATTCTATTTCGAGTAAGTCAAGCCCGATAAGTATCAGTTCTCTTAAGTGACACAAACTATATTCTTTCATAAAGATTTCAATTCTTTCAATTTATATTTCTAACTTAACACAAAGGCAGGCATGTAGCCACGTAGAACATAAACAAAGTAATTGTGCATCGAAGTTGCCAGATGCACAAAACAAAAATGTATCACGGTTACAATAAATTACATAAAATAAAAAAGAAATCTAAGTTAAGTAAAAGACGTAGGCGAAAAAGAATTAAATTTCAACATTTTTTTCCAAAAATTCCTAGAACCTTCTTCCGTTAGGCTCTTCATTTATTATCAGTTGTGCTGAATAAATGAGTTAAGTTTCATTCACGAATAATAGATATTTGAATAACGTAAACCACTACAGAAAAATTAAAGAAACAGTTTTAAATCAAAACCAGAAAGCAATCTGAATTTCCATTTTTCAAATAGTATATCAAAATTGACGAGGGAAAAAACAAAACAAAAAAGAACACGGTCACCGCCAGCGGCAGACGATATTCTTTTATCACAAGGTCACATCTACGCTGACATTATCTAGTAATAGGATTCGGGCATAAGAGAAATTGTGCCGTGGAACCACCAACTGGATGATCATCATCAAGACAGCAATTACAAATAAATTACAGTGAAGGCATATTATAGTACTCATTTATATCAATGCGTGGGCCTCTCTCTCTCTCAGACAATCGTATCAATTATCCCTAAGTAATCAAAATGGAACAAATAGATCATTCTTATTATGTAAACAGTAGGTTACACTGGAATTTTAGAATACATTAAGGAAAATGACTGGAATCGGGACTAATTACTTTTTTTAACAAAGAAAATAAATTGATTTTAACAACAAAAAAAAATGAAGGCCGTAATTATTGAGTTCATAGAAATTAATTTAATTTTCAATTTCAGCTCTTCCTTTTTGAGTAAGGCTTCAGACTTAATATGAAAGGTCTTGTTTTTGGAAAATGTAAAATGTCCGCTCAGAATTTTTAGAAAACAGTTTAACAGTTAATTTTGGGATTTTGAGAGAAAACATAAAACCCGAGGTTTCATCCAGACTTTTTGTAAAAGGTCTCATTTTTGTGGATTTGTGAAAGATCTACTCATAATTTTCTGAAAGTAAAATTAACATTGAGCCAAGTGCTTTTTCCTAAGGCCCTGTTATTGTGAAGATGTAAAAATAAGGTCCATAAGGGATAAAAAAAAAATAATAAATAAATTTTTTAAAAAAAAAACTATTTTTCAAGAAGTATTTTTAAAATTACCAATTAAAAACGTCACGAACTCCGTTGCGCCAAATATTAATAATCAACTCACGTTACATAACTTTAAAATAAAATTAATATCTCATATAACAAAATTACTTAATTATATAGCTAAAATATGGGGGCCAGAAATATGGGATAATTAATCTGATTGCTCATAGTTACTATCAAATTACTACAGACCGCATTCTCCACCTCGCCAAACGCGATAAAATCTTATATTTGGAGAATGAAATTGCGTCTTGGTGAATGATTTTTGCCACTGAAAGGAAAAAAATATATTTAACTCGATCCTCAAAATTACGCCAAAATGAATTTTTCTAAACAAATCAATATTTTTTATTCGATTAGAGTAATTTTCAGCAGATGCGCCTCATAACCAATTACAATTGAATCTAAATAGAATAAGCCTGAAACAAACTACCGTAAAATAGTTTTTTATGGGGGAAAAATTATTAAGATTTGCATTTGGCGAAGACTTTCGAAATAGGGTGAATGCTTTTGATATTTGGCTAATTTACTGGCTAATAATTTGAAATCCTTTGCGCGGGTCCTGACTATAGTGCATAGTTTGTAGCAACCTTTGCCAACAGCAGCCTTTGAATGAGCAAATAAATGACCGAAGTCAAGTATCCCTGACGGTGGTCAGTGAGCGAGTGGATGATTCATTTGATCAGCCTGCGAAGAAACCGAGGATATGCGTTATCGGTACTTGTAAAACCGTTCTACCGTTAAGTGCTCGACTCCACGCGCATGTCGTCGGTCCACTAAACCAGTTGAGTCACCACTCCGCGACGGTTTATAATTGTGATGGCGTATCTTTGGATTATTTTTAGGGATGTTTCCCATACCGCCGCCAATAGCCCATAGACCAGTAATAATAGACCATAGTAAATAAACTAGTGCTACTATTAAAATATTTAGTATTTAAGTTCGTTTTTTTATTTTCAATAATTCATAGTTAAAGATAAAGCTTTAAGTTTAAAGTACTCTAACTGTAATTTTTTTCCCCCTGAAAAAAAAGAGCGTCAAAAACACCCTTAAACTTCTACGAAGTCTCAAGATATTTTTACTACAACAAAAATTTTAAGCGAGGGATATTTTTTATCTCAGATGCAAAAAGCAGATTGCTAAGGCACGCATACTTAAAGCATTCGATCTTCTAAGATTTAAAAATAATACTTATGAGTACATAAAATTGATTAAAAAAAAAATTCACTTAATCTTGATATTCATAAAAAAAAAAAGAAATTCTCGGAACCACTAAACTCCACGTGTTCGTGTCCACGTGTTCCCCAAGAACCCTCACTTCTACAAGAGCATCTCTTTTCAGATACAAGTGTCCAATGGCTGTGCAAGATCATCTTTCCTTTTTGCCTCTTCAAAGATTTTTGCTCTTTAAAGAACTCAAAAATGAAGTGAATGAACTTACATTCACTGAATGCAAATCTTTACAGCTTCTCTCACATTATGAACGATAAAAATATAATGCATGAACTAAAATGAATTCGATGAACTGAATTAGTGTTTCTTTAACTATGTGTTACGACTAGAGCTGTGCAAATATATCGCGAAATAACGACATTATAAATAATATTCTCTCGCTTAATCGTGAATACTATACCTTGCAATCAATATTGAATATACAATAATTAAAGACAACGATATTATCAAGTGTGCTGAGAAATTTTCTTTAGGTAATAAGGATATTAATTAATATAAAAATAATATTAATTAGTTAAATAAAGTAAAATATCGAGTAAGTATGAAACAACGATACATTTTTTTGAGATATATCGCGATATTAAAATCAGAACTGTAGAGTAGCGATGTTCGATTCCGTCTGCCATTTATATTCTACAAAAAATTTTACCCAATCTTATGAAAATATTAGGCATGAAAATGTAAGTTACAGATATATTTTTATTCTTTATATATATATAATTAGAGTGAAAGATATTTTAGGTAAAAAAACATTTTGTATCATAGCCAGGGGTCTGTTTAGAAGAAATTTGGGTCCGTTAACGGACCCTTCACAATATATCTTTTCATAAAAACGGACCCTTCACAAAATATTTTAACTTAAAAACGGTCCCTTCACAAATTTGCTTATCTTCACTATTGTTTTGTTAATCGAATAAACCCTTCCCAGGAAGGGGGGAAAACAAGATAGACAGATGTAAATGAACTAAATTGCGTCTTCGGCAGACGCTTCTTCCTTATTCGTCCGAAATGAATATTCTGCGTTCAGCAGTATAGGCTAAATACCAAATATTTGTATGTTGCATTGCTAATTTAGTAGCTGCAATTGCGATTTATGTTTTAGAATTTAATTTTCTTAATTATAATTTTACAGTATTGAGCATAATCTTGTATGTCTTAACATTTTAAAAACTCCTTGAAAAAGTTTTTTTGCAATAACGGACCCTATTTGCACAAATTCGCAAAAGCAGGACCTTGGTTGAAAGAATGTGACGTAACGTTTATTTCATATTCACAAATAACGAGTAATTTTTTCACAATTTTACAAAAACGGACCTTTCACAAAATGTCTGGACAGACCCCTAATACGTAACAACTGAAAAAATGATTTTAAAAAAATATATTCGTAGAAATGATTGAAATTGTGAAAGACTATTTTCATAAAAGACCGTGTTGTCAATATCTTACACGCACGCGCATAAAATACACAACAAGAAAATTCTTTAGAATGTATTCGTTGACTAAAAAAGTTTCAATACCATTCATTTACTATCTTTAAGCTTTTCAATTTAGCTAAACAAAGTTATCTTTTTGAATTTCTGAATCAAAATATAACTTATTACTAATTCTAAAAAAAATAAATTGCTTCAAAAATTGACCAGATAAGTTATATCATTCAATCAATTTCTATATTATTAATTTGAGTAGTATTTTTGCTTACATAATTATATATATTGGGCTAAATATTTTTTTCAAGATCATAAGCTTCTTTTTTCTTTCTTTTTTTTAAAAACTAACAAACAAATAGGACAACAAACCAGACGAACAAACAAATTGGAGTCGGAATTGAGTTAATTTTTTCCGACTCCAGTTCATTTTTTTTCAACGTCGACTCCAGAGTAACGATTAAAATTCTAGCGTTACCCTGCAATACTAGGCAAAATTTCCCTGCAATCAAATGCAGCTTGAAAGAGCCCTTTAATCCGAATAGAACAGATAAAAGTTTACATAGAAGAAAAATCCTAAAAATAAGGAAACAAAGAACTAATTCTTTGTTTTCTGAGAATGATTTAGGAGTCTCAAATGAAATAAATCGCTTCAGATGGCCTCAGATCGGTTAACCCGACGATAACAATGTCAACAATGTATATAATAAAGATATCCACAATTTCACACTCAGTTAAAAGAAATTATATATCCTGCGCGCTTCGTTGACATAAAACCTCAGACTTTTTTGCGGTTTCAGTTTCTTTAGAGGGTGACATTATTGTTGAGTTTGAGAGGCGTTTTTCGTTTTTAATATAGGAGGAGGAAAAAACTTATTAAGAGATTGGGTTACAATTTTTTTAAAACATAATTTTTCAAACAAAAAAAATTTATATCTAAACATAAAAATGCATTTTAAGTTTATGAAAATAAAATTGATATTAGCGATTTTCTAAAAAAAACTAGTTGAATATTTAAATTTGATCTTTAAAATGTATTTAATGGTCCTCACTGCATTTAAAATCTGTAAATTCATACAGGATTTTATTGCTGTTATAGAAACTTAACAGTTCATTTGTTTTCACTTTTACCACAATTATTTTTATAAAATAAACTTGGAGTAATTCAATAAAGCATGCTTAACTGGTAACTATTGTAAGTAATAAATATTACGTTTTACTATAATGCGATATCGAAACATTGAAATTTCTTCTTGTCTTAGAAGCAGCGCCATATAATGAGGTGTGCTGTATTCTATATGCCCTGGCCAGGATACATGGATTAATCACGTGTAAAAATGTAGTTAATAAAAAATTAAAAAATAAATTAAATAAAAATATTAACTGGTTAGACATTTAATTTATTTAATAAGTCATGTGCCAAAGAATGCATTTCATTTACCAAAATGTTTCTTGTTTATTAATTTAAGGGAACCGAAAAGTAATATCGTTTCGGTGCATTAAATATTCGCTAGTCTTAAAAAGCAATTCATTTTTATTTTCGATTCATTTTCGATCCTGCATTGAAAGGTTGTTGCTAACGAGGGTGAATGCATTATTGATTAAAAAATAAAATCTTGATAACAAGTATCAAATGCACCGAAACGACATTACTTTCCGGTTTCCTTGATGCATCAAATTTAGACCGCGCGTCACCTGTTGAAGAAGTAAGTATAGCTTTAATACAAAAGCAGAAAATATGATCTTCAAACATTTGATCAAATTATATAATAATTTTGTAATTTCTTGATGGATATAAACTTTAATGTTTTCATTAATAACCTCGACCACTATCTTTTGTAAATAAACAAATACCATTCATGTCGATGATGACAAATTTATCAAAATTAATGGCAGAAAAGGACCCTAAAAACGCCCCCAACATGTCAGTACACACATTTCGATAATTTATTTTTTTCTAGTTTTATTTCACTTTTACTCCTTAAGACAAGCACAGCTGTCAAGATCGTTCGATGTTCGTTTTTCCAGTTTTATTTATTTGGGTCCAAAGAAAAAAAAAAGTCCTAATCGTTTGCTTTTTCTTGTAATATGGAACGACAAAGTATAAAATTCTGTTCTAGTAGTGTTGCCATTTAAAGCGAAATAAAATCGTTTGCTTGTGAGAATAGTGCCACGATGAAGTAGTTGGCAGATATTCAAGTGTGAATGAAGTGGAAACTGTTGAAAGCAACAAATAAAACCTTTCTTACATTAACTTAGATGTACATTGAAAAAAAAAAATAAGAGTAAATAAAATATGCAGAGTATAAAGAAAGTAAATGAACAGCGTAGCTTAAAAGCTCAAAAGACATTGTTGCTTATTAAGTAAATAAGGTCAGGTATTACTCAATTCTAAATATGATAACCACACTTAAGTTGGTTTTTGAGGTTGAAAGCGGAGTGGAAAAAAAAATTATTTAAGATGGCGGATGTTTTTCGTCAAAAGAACCACAGCGTTTCAAATATAATGTGACACGAGTTGAGGTTAAAGATATAAGAATAAGCTAAAATTTGTGGTGATTTAACATTCATAACTTTATAAGGCTCGAATTAAATAAAGTTTGCGGTACTTAGGGAAGCATGCGAATAAAATACGTGGTTTTAAAATACCGTAATTTATTAAGACATCGAAATAACATAAACCTTTTTATATCAATATACTTCTCGTTTCACATCCTGAAACACCCGGCTATTCTGCACAATAAAATTCATAATTTAGCTAATAATAATGCTTAAATTTAGTTTTTTTTATTTGTAACTTTCATAACAATAAACTTAAGAAAAAATACATTTTAAAAATTTTCGAAAACTCTACTGATTCGTTAAATTAAAGGGATTTTTATACTGTAAAAAATGGAAGAAAAGTTTATAGATAAATGAAACAAGAAAAAACGCTTATGATAGTTAATTTACAAATGCAGAGGTCAATACAGATCTTTTTCGAAAGGTTCCGTTTCTATTATAAACTAGTCAATAACGATTAGTCACGATTTTGTGAATTTAAAATTAAGAGTTAAATCAGGTTTAATTTACTTATTTTTTCATCTCAACTATTTTATTTATTTCTTTAAAAAAATCTATTTTATTTTTTTATAATTAAATTTCACAAAGTTTTTTAATCACACAACTTAATTTACGAATCGCGGATTTGGATTATGTCGTGATTGTTATCGAAGCAGTTAATATTTTTTAATGCATCAAAATAATTACAGCAAATTTTTTTAATTAATTAAAAAAATTTGCCGAAATACGGTATAAGTAAATGAATCTTCCTTCATTAAGACATTAACTAAAATTTTACATCATATGAAAAACTAAAGTATGAAAAAGTGATGTGAGTATGAGAAAAGTGAGTATGAGTATGAAAAACTAAATACTATAATCAGGGATCTGTCCAGACATTTTGTGAAAGGTCCGTTTTTCGAGAAATTGTGAAAAAATTACTCACATTCTTTCAACCAGGGTCCGCTTTTACGAATTTGTGCAAATAGGGTCCGTTATTGCAAAAAAAAAAACTTTTTCAAGGAGTTTTTAAATTGTAAAGACATACAAGATTATGCTCAACACTGTAAAATTATAATTAAAAAAATTAAATTTTAAAAAATAAACAACAATTGCTGCTTCTAAATTAGAGATGCAACATACAAATATTTGGTATTTAGCCTATACTGCTGAACGCAGAATATTAATTTCGGACGAATAATGGAAGAATCGTCTGCCGAAGACAAAACTTAATTCGTTTACATCCATCTTTCTTGTTTTCTGCGAAAGGGTTTATTCGATTAACAAAATAATAATGAGGATAAACAAATTTGTGAAGGGTCCGATTAAAAGAAAAATCATTTTGTGAAGGGTCCGTTTTTAAGTTAAAATATTTTGTGAAGGGTCCGTTTTTATGAAAAGATATTTTGTGAAGGGTCCGTTAACGGACCCAAAGTTCATCTAAACAGACCCCTGATAATGTTACAGATATTTCACTAAAGCTACGAATAATGTTCTTCATTGTAAAGTTTACAGTACTTTTACATAATTTTTAAAATTTATAAAATAATATGGTAACTAATTATTAAGGTATAAAAATATTTAATTTTAGAGCTGTGACAGTTGATGTCACATCAGAGACGACCATAGTGGCAGAATCGCGGCGACATGGCGACATTGTCGCAGCTCTCTACTGAGTTCTTGCAAAAAGATTTTTCTTTAGGGAAGAAAAAAATTTGGTTTGCTTTTCTGCAGAAATTTAAACGTAAAATTTGAATCACGCATTTAAATTATCACTTTTTGAAGCTCTCAATTTAAGCCCATATCGTAAATCCATTTTGATTGTATTTTCGGCAGTAATTGACATTGATTTTCACGTGGCCTTTAAATATCCCGATATATTTCAGGGCGATATGGAAAATTCGAATTTGCGCATATGATCATTTACTTTTTTAGACAATGATTCTATCGATTCTTTTGGTAGTTATTGCTTTTGTTTTTAAAGCCCGATATTTTATATACGATATTATTTATTAGAACAATCAAATTTGAGTAATTTCTTTTCTAAAGAGTCCGATTCGCGTGATTTCGTTGTCGATCTGTTTTTCGGTAATTACTGCTACAGATTTCATGATATTTTATTTTTTTAATGTGATGATGATTTGCAAAATGCTATAAAGGAAATAAGTAGTGCGCCCCCCTCCCAACAAATAGCAAGAATATAGCCCATAATATTAGAATAAAAAAAAAAAATATTACATATTCAATTAAAAGAAATATTTTGTTTTTGTAAACATAACATTTTCGTTACCTTAAATTAGTAACATACATCTTTGTTATTATTGAAAATATCTCGCAAAAAGATATTAGTGCTAGAGAGTTTTGTCGCAAGAAGTCCGAAAATATTCTGCCACGGGGAGGGAGGCGACTCTTGAGTGGACAGTAGAAGGGGGGGGGGG